>NW_022141638.1:0-7048 GCF_007565055.1 Rhinopithecus roxellana
ATCTATTATGTCTATATTTTTATACCTCTATCTATTCTTCCATTATGTCTATATTTTAACTATATCTGTTATATCTATATGTCTATATTTTATACCAACATCTATTATATTCTATTATGTCTATATCTATTGTATTATTATGTCTTTATTTTATTCCTGTATCTATTATATCTATTATGTCTACATTTTATACCGACACTATTATATCTATTGTCCATATTTTATACCTATATCTATTATACCACTTCTGTCTATATTTGATACCTATATCTATTATATCTATTATGTCTATATTTTATACCTGTATCTATTAGTCTATATTTTATACCAATATGTATTATATCTATTATGTCTACATTTAATATCTTTATCTATTATATCTATTATGTCTATATATTTACCTATATCTATTATACTATTATGTCTATATGTATACCTATATGTATTATATCCACTATTCTATATTTTATACCTATATCTATTATATGTTATTTGATACCCATATCCTTTACATCTATTATATCTATATTTTTATACCTATATCTATTATATTTATTATGTCTCTCTATTATATCTATTATATCCATATTTTATACCTCTATCTATTATATCTGTTTTTATACCTGTATCTATTATATCTATTATGTCTATGTTTTATAACTATATCTATTATATCTATTGTCTATATTTTATACCGACACCTATTATATCTATTATGTCTATATTTTATACCATATCTATCATAACTGTGATGTCTATATTTTATACCTATATATATCATATCTATTATGTCTATATTTTATACCTACATCTATTACATCAATTATGTCTGTATTTCATACGTATATCTTATATATCTATTGTCTATATTTTATACCCATATCTACTATATCTATTATGTTTATATATTATACTCTATCTATAATATTTCCTACGTCTATATTTATAACTATATTTATTATATCTATTATGTCTCTATTTTATACCTATATCTATTATGTATATTTTATACCTATATCTATATATCTATTATGTGTATATTTTACTTATATCTATTATATCTAGTGGTCTATATTTTTTACCTATATCTGTTATATCAATTATGTGTAAATATTATACCTGTATCTATTTTGTCTATATTTTATACCTATATATATTATAACTATTATGTCTATATTTTATAACTGTATATTATGTCTATATTTTACACCTATTTCTATTTATCTATCATGTCTATATTTTATAACTATATATTATGTCTATATTTTTATACCTTGTATCCATTATAAATATTATGTCTATATTTTATACCTATCTCTCTTATGTCTATATTTTATAGCTATATGCATTATATCTATTATGTGTATATTTTATAACTATATCTATTATCTATAATGTCTATTTTTATACCTATATCTATTATATCTAATATGTCTCAATATTATACGTATATCTATTTTGTCTGTATTTTATATCTATATGTATACCCATATCTATTATATCGATTATGTTTATATTTCATACCTATATCTACAATATCTATTACGTCTATAGTTTATAACTATCTCTATCTATTATGTCTATATTTTATACCTATATCTATTATGTCAATATTTTATACCGACATCTATTATATCCAGTACATCTATATTTTATACCTATATCTATTATATGTATATCTGATACCCATATCCATTATATCTTTTATATCTATCTTTTATAACTACATCTATTATATCTATTATGTCTATCTATTATATCTATTATATCTATATTTTATATCCATATCATTATGTCTATATTTTATTCCTGTTTCTATTATATCTATTCTGTGTATATTTTATACGTAATATCTATTATATCTTTATGTCTATATTTTATAACCTATATCTATTATATCTCTATGTCCATATTTTATATCTATATTATATCTATTATGTCTATATTTTATACCTATATCGATTATATCTATTAGGTCTGTATTGTATACCTATATCTATTATATCTATATTTTACACCTATATCTATGATATCTATTCTGTGTATATTTTATACTTATATGTATAATATCTTTATGTCTATACTTTATAACTATATCTATTATATCTATTACATCTATATTTTATATACCTATCTGTTATAACTATATTTTATACTGATATCTATTATATCTATATTCATACCTTTATCTATAGACATAATAGGTATAGGTATAAAATATGGATATAATAGATATAATAGATAGCCATAATACCTAAATCTATTACGTCTATTTTTATACACATATCTATTATATCTATTATGTCTATGTTTTATACCGATATCTATTATATCTATTATGTCTATATTTTATACCTATATCTATAATAACTATTATGTCTATATTTTATAACTATATCTGTTATAGCTATTATGTCTATATTTTATAACTTATCAATTATATCTATATTTTATACCTATATCTATTATAACCATATTTCATACCAATATAATTATATATATGTATTTACCTATATCGTTATATCTATTGTATTTATATTTTTTATTATAGCTATTATATCTATATTTTATACATATATCTATTATATCTATTGTCTATATTTTATACCTGTATCTATTATATCTATTTTTTATACGTATATTTATTATATCACTTATATCTATATTTTATTCTTATATCTATGATATCTATATTTTTTACCTGTACCTATTATATCTATTATGTCTATATTTTTTAACCATTTCTATTATGTCTATTATGTCTATATTTTATACCTATATCTATTTTATCTTTTATGTTTACATTTTATACCTATCTATTATGTCTATATTTTATACCTATATCTATTATATCTATTATGTCTATTTTTATACCTATATCTATTATACTTCTTATGTCTATATCTTATACCTATATCTATTATATCTATTATGTCTATATTTTAAACCTGTATCTATTATGTCTATATTTTATAACAATATCTATTATATCTATTATGTCTACATTTCATATCTTTATCTATTATATCTATTATGTCTATATTTTATACCTATATCTAATATATCTATAATGTCTATATTTTATACCTATTTGTATTATATCCACTATATCTATATTTTATACCCATATCTATTATATGTATATTTGATACCCAGATCGATTATATGTATTATATCTATATTTTATACCTATATCTACTATATCTATTATGGCTATCTATTATATCTATTATATCCATATTTTATACCTGTATCCATTATGTCTATATTTTATACCTGTATTTATTATCTATTATGTATATATTTTATACCGATATCTATTATCTATTATGTCATATACCTATATCGATCATATCCTATTATCTATTTTATAACTGTCTCTATTATATCTATTATGTCCCTATTTTATACCTATATCATTGTGTCATATTTTTAACTATATCTGTTATATCTATTATGTCTATATTATACCTATATCTATTATGTCTATATTTATACCTATATCTATTATAACTATTATGTCTATATTTATAACTATATTATGTCTATATTTTACACCTATATGTTTATATCTATTATGTCTATATTTAGACTATATATTATGTCTATATTTTATATCTATATGCATTATCAATATTATGTCTATTTTATATCTATATCTATTATGTCTATATTCTACACCTATATCTGTTATATCCATTCTGGGTATATTTTATACGTATATATATCTATTATATCTTTATTTCTATATTTTATACCTATATCTATTATGTCTATATTTTATACCTATATTTATTATATCTATTATGTCTCTATATTATACCTATATCTATTATGTCTGTATTTTATACCTATATCTATTATGTCTATATTTTATACCTATATCTATTATATCTATTATGTCTATATATTATACCTATATCTATTATATCTATTATGTCTATATTTTATATCTATATCGATTATATCTATTATGTCTAAATATTATACCTATATCTATTATGTCTATATTTTATACCTATATAATATGTGTATATTTTATACCTATATCTATTATATCTATTATGTCTATATTATACACCTATTTGAATTATACCTCTTATGTCTATATTTATACTATATCTATTACATCTATTATATCGGTATTTTATAGCTATATATATTATATCTATTAGGTCTATATATTATACCTGTATTTATTATATCTATTATCTATAGGTTTTATACCTATATCTATTATACCTCTTATGTGTATATTTTATACCTATATCTATTATATCTATTATGTCTCTATTTTATACGTATATCTGTTATGTCTATATTTTATACCAATATCTATTATATCTATTATGTCTATAATTTATATCTTCATCTATTATATCTATTATGTCTATATTTTATACCTATATTATATCTATTATGTCTATATTTTATACTTATATCTATTATATCCAGTATATCTATATTTTATACCTATATCTAATATATGTATATTTGATACCCATATCCATATATCTATTATATCTGTATTTTTACCTATATCTATTATATCTATTATGTCTATATTTATCCTATATTATATCTATTATGTCTTATTTTATACTTATCTATTATATCCATATATCTATATTTATACCTATATCTATTATATTTGATACCTATTTATATCTAAATCTATATTTATACTATATTATTATCTATATTTTATAACTCTATCTATTATATCTATTATGTCTATGTTTTATACCTATATTTATTAAATCTATTATGTCTATATTTTATCCTGTACTATATATCTATTATTCTGTATCTACCTATTCTATTATCCATATCTATTTTTATACTATATCTGTTATATCTATATTTGATACCTATCCATTATATCTATATCTATTTTATACTAATCTATTTATCTATTATGTCTATATTTTATACCTATATCTATTATTTTATTATATCTTTATTTTTACCTACATCTGTTATAACTATATTTTTACCTATATCTATTATATTAATATTTTGTACCTATATCTATTTTATCTATTATATTTATGTTTTATATCTATTATATCTATATTTTATACCTGTATCTATTATATCAATTGTCTATATTTTACACCTGCATATATTATATCTATCCTTATACGTACATCTATTATATCTATTATATCTATATTTTTTAACTATATCTATATCTATTGTGTCTATATTTCATGGCCATATCTGTTTCATATATATTTTATACCTATATCTATCATATCCATTATATTTATATTTTAAACCTATATCTATATCTATGATATCTAAATTTTATCTATATCTATTAAATATATTATATTTATGTTTTATAACAATATCATTATATGTATTATATCTATACTTTACCTGTATTTATTATATCTATATTTTACCTATATGTATTATACCTATTATATCTATATTTATTGCTATATCTATTATATCTATTGTGTCTATATTTTATACCTATATCTATTATATCTATTTATCTATATTTTATACCTATATCTATTATATCTTTTATGTCTATATTGTATACCTAAATCTATTATGTCTATGTTTAATACCAATATCTAGTTATCTATTAGGTCTGTATTTTATACCTATATCTATAATATCTATTATGTCTATATTTTATACCTATGTCTATTATATCTGTTATGTCTGTATTTCATACATATATCTATTATATCTATTATGTCTATATATTATATCTATATCTATTATATCTACTATGTCTCTATGTTATACCTATATCTATTATATCTATTATTTGTATATTTTATAACTATATCTATTATATCTATATGTCTATATTTTATACCTATATCTATTCTGTCTATATGTTATACCTATATGTATTATGCCTATATTTTATACCTATATCTATTATGTCTATTTTATACCTATGTCTATTATATCTATTATATCAATATTTTATATCTATACCTATTATATCTATATTTTATACTTATATCACTTATATCTATATTTATATCTATATCTATTATATCTATATTTTATAACGATATCTATCTCTTATATCTATATTTTATATCTATATCTATTATATCTATTATATCTATATTTTATACCTATATCTATTATGTCTATATTTTACAATTATTTCTATTATATACATTTTACAATTATATCTATTATGTCTATTATATCTATATTTTATACCTATATCTATTATATCTATTATATCTATATTTTATAAATATATCTATAATATCTCTATTTTCTTACTATATCTATATATATTATCTACATTTTATACTTATATCTATCTATTATATGTTTATTTTATACCTATATCTATTATATCCATTATATCTATATTTTATACCTCTAGTTATTATAACTGTATTTGATTCCTATATCTCTTATATACATTTTGTTTATATTTTATACGTCTATCTATTATACCTAATATGTCTATATTTTATACCTATATCTATAGTATCTATTTTGTATTTATTTTATACCTCTATCTATTAGATCTATTATGTCTGTTATTATACCTATATCGAATATGTCTATGTTTTACACCTATGTCTATTTTATCTATTATATCTATATTTCATAACTATATCTATTATATCTATTATGTCTATATCTATTTCATCAATTATGTCTATATTTTGTACCTATATCTATTATGTCTATTAAGTCTATATTTTAGATCTATTATATATATTATGTCTATATTTTATACGTCTATATATTATATCCATTATGTCTATATTTTATACCTCTATCTATAATATCTATTATGTCCATATTTTATAACTGTCTATCATATCTATTATGTCTATATTTTATACCTATATCTATTATATCCATTATGTCTATATTTTAACTATATCTGTTGTATCTATTATGTCTATATTTTATACCAACCTCTATTATATCTATTATGTCAATATTTTATGCCTATATCTATTATATCCACTAAATCTATGTTTTATACCTATATCTATTATATCTATTATGTCTATATTTCATACCTATATGTATTATATCT
>NW_022141639.1:0-7723 GCF_007565055.1 Rhinopithecus roxellana
TCTTAAAACTTCTTGGTGATGTGTGAATTCATCTCACAGAGTTACACTTATGTTTCGTGGAGCAGTCCATTAACACTGTCTTTGAGGAATCTGAGAAGGGCTTCTTTGGATCACATTGAGGCCTACGCTGATAAAGGAAATTTCATCCGTTCAAAACGTGAAAGAAGCTTTCTGAGAAACTTCTTTCTGATCTGTGAGTTCATCACACAGAGTTACAACCTCTGCCTCATAAGCAGTTTGCTAACACTCTTTTCGTGGAATCTGCAAAGTGATATTTGGGAGCCTATTGGGGCCCATGGTGATAAAGGAAATATCCTCACATAATAACTAAAGAGAAGCTTTCTGAGAAACTGCTTTGCCATGTGTGAATGAAACTCACAGAGTTACACGTTTCTCTTCAGTGATCAGTTTGTTAGCACAGTTTTCTGGAAATCTGCAATTAGATACTTCATAGCGCAATGAACATTACAGTGACAAAGGAAATATCCACAGATGAAAACTAGAAAGAAGCTTTCTTAGAAACTTCTTGGTGATGTGTGAATTCATCTCACACAGTTACACTTATGTTTCGTGGAGCAGTCCATTAACACTGTCTTTGAGGAAACTGAGAAGGGCTTCTTTGGATCACATTGAGGCCTACGCTGATAAAGGAAATTTCATCCGTTCAAAACGTGAAAGAAGCTTTCTGAGAAACTTCTTTCTGATCTGTGAGTTCATCTCACAGAGTTACAACCTCTGCCTCAAGAGAGTTTGCTAACTCTTTTCGTGGAATCTGCAAAGTGATATTTGGGAGCCTATTGGGCCCATGGTGATAAAGGAAATATCCTCACATAATAACTAAAGAGAAGCTTTCTGAGAAACTGCATTGCCATGTGTGAATGCAACTCACAGAGTTACACGTTTCTCTTCAGTGATCAGTTTGTTAGCACAGTTTTCTGGAAATCTGCAATTAGATACTTCATAGCGCAATGAACATTACAGTGACAAAGGAAATATCCACAGATGAAAACTAGAAAGAAGCTTTCTTAGAAACTTCTTGGTGATGTGTGAATTCATCTCACAGAGTTACACTTATGTTTCGTGGAGCAGTCCATTAACACTGTCTTTGAGGAATCTGAGAAGGGCTTCTTTGGATCACATTGAGGCCTACGCTGATAAAGGAAATTTCATCCGTTCAAAACGTGAAAGAAGCTTTCTGAGAAACTTCTTTCTGATCTCTGAGTTCATCTCACAGTTACAACCTCTGCCTCAAGAAGCAGTTTGCTAACACTCTTTTCGTGGAATCTGCAAAGTGATATTTGGGAGCCTATTGGGGCCCATGGTGATAAAGGAATATCCTCACATAATAACTAAAGAGAAGCTTTCTGAGAAACTGCATTGCCATGTGTGAATGCAACTCACAGAGTTGCACGTTTCTCTTCAGTGATCAGTTTGTTAGCACAGTTTTCTGGAAATCTGCAATTAGATACTTCATAGCGCAATGAACATTACAGTGACAAAGGAAATATCCACAGATGAAAACTAGAAAGAAGCTTTCTTAGAAACTTCTTGGTGATGTGTGAATTCATCTCACAGAGTTACACTTATGTTTCGTGAGCAGTCCATTAACACTGTCTTGAGGAATCTGAGAAGGGCTTTTTGGATCACATGAGGCCTACGCTGATAAAGGAAATTTCATCCGTTCAAAACGTGAAAGAAGCTTTCTGAGAAACTTCTTTCTGATCTGTGAGTTCATCTCACAGAGTTACAACCTCTGCCTCAAGAAGCAGTTTGCTAACACTCTTTTCGTGGAATCTGCAAAGTGATATTTGGGAGCCTATTGGGCCCATGGTGATAAAGGAAATATCCTCACATAATAACTAAAGAGAAGCTTTCTGAGAAACTGCATTGCCATGTGTGAATGCAACTCACAGAGTTACACGTTTCTCTTCAGTGATCAGTTTGTTAGCACAGTTTTCTGGAAATCTGCAATTAGATACTTCATAGCGCAATGAACATTACAGTGACAAAGGAAATATCCACAGATGAAAACTAGAAAGAAGCTTTCTTAGAAACTTCTTGGTGATGTGTGAATTCATCTCACAGAGTTACACTTATGTTTCGTGGAGCAGTCCATTAACACTGTCTTTGTGGAATCTGAGAAGGGCTTCTTTGGATCACATTGATGCCTACGCTGATAAAGGAAATTTCATCCGTTCAAAACGTGAAAGAAGCTTTCTGAGAAACTTCTTTCTGAACTGTGAGTTCATCACACAGAGTTACAACCTCTGCCTCATAAGCAGTTTGCTAACACTCTTTTCGTGGAATCTGCAAAGTGATATTTGGGAGCCTATTGGGGCCCATGGTGATAAAGGAAATATCCTCACATAATAACTAAAGAGAAGCTTTCTGAGAAACTGCATTGCCATGTGTGAATGCAACTCACAGAGTTACACGTTTCTCTTCAGTGATCAGTTTGTTAGCACAGTTTTCTGGAAATCTGCAATTAGATACTTCATAGCGCAATGAACATTACAGTGACAAAGGAAATATCCACAGATGAAAACTAGAAAGAAGCTTTCTTAGAAACTCTTGGTGATGTGTGAATTCATCTCACACAGTTACACTTATGTTTCGTGGAGCAGTCAATTAACACTGTCTTTGGGTAACTGAGAAGGGCTTCTTTGGATCACATTGAGGCCTACCCTGATAAAGGAAATTTCATCCGTTCAAAACGTGAAAGAAGCTTTCTGAGAAACTTCTTTCTAATCTGTGAGTTCATCTCACAGAGTTACAACCTCTGCCTCAAGAGAAGTTTGCTAACACTCTTTTCGTGGAATCTGCAAAGAGATATTTGGGAGCCTATTGGGCCCATGGTGATAAAGGAAATATCCTCACATAATAACTAAAGAGAAGCTTTCTGAGAAACTGCATTGCCATGTGTGAATGCAACTCACAGAGTTACACGTTTCTCTTCAGTGATCAGTTTGTTAGCACAGTTTTCTGGAAATCTGCAATTAGATACTTCATAGCGCAATGAACATTACAGTGACAAAGGAAATATCCACAGATGAAAACTAGAAAGAAGCTTTCTTAAACTTCTTGGTGATGTGTGAATTCATCTCACAGAGTTACACTTATGTTTCGTGGAGCAGTCCATTAACACTGTCTTTGGGGAACTGAGAAGGGCTTCTTTGGATCACATTGAGGCCTACGCTGATAAAGGAAATTTCATCCGTTCAAAACGTGAAAGAAGCTTTCTGAGAAACTTCTTTCTGATCTGTGAGTTCATCTCACAGAGTTACAACCTCTGCCTCAAGAGAGTTTGCTAACTCTCTTTTCGTGGAATCTGCAAAGTGATATTTGGGAGCCTAGAGGGCCCATGGTGATAAAGGAAATATCCTCACATAATAACTAAAGAGAAGCTTTCTGAGAAACTGCATTGCCATGTGTGAATGCAACTCACAGAGTTACACGTTTCTCTTCAGTGATCAGTTTGTTAGCACAGTTTTCTGGAAATCTGCAATTAGATACTTCATAGCGCAATGAACATTACAGTGACAAAGGAAATATCCACAGATGAAAACTAGAAAGAAGCTTTCTTAGAAACTTCTTGGTGATGTGTGAATTCATCTCACAGAGTTACACTTATGTTTCGTGGAGCAGTCCATTAACACTGTCTTTGAGGAATCTGAGAAGGGCTTCTTTGGATCACATTGAGGCCTACGCTGATAAAGGAAATTTCATCCGTTCAAACGTGAAAGAAGCTTTCTGAGAAACTTCTTTCTGATCTGTGAGTTCATCTCACAGTTACAACCTCTGCCTCAAGAAGCAGTTTGCTAACACTCTTTTCGTGGAATCTGCAAAGTGATATTTGGGAGCCTATTGGGGCCCATGGTGATAAAGGAATATCCTCACATAATAACAAAGAGAAGCTTTCTGAGAAACTGCATTGCCATGTGTGAATGCAACTCACAGAGTCACACGTTTCTCTTCAGTGATCAGTTTGTTAGCACAGTTTTCTGAAATCTGCAATTAGATACTTCATAGCGCAATGAACATTACAGTGACAAAGGAAATATCCACAGATGAAAACTAGAAAGAAGCTTTCTTAGAAACTTCTTGGTGATGTGTGAATTCATCTCACAGAGTTACACTTATGTTTCGTGGAGCAGTCCATTAACACTGTCTTTGGGGAACTGAGAAGGGCTTCTTTGGATCACATTGAGGCCTACGCTGATAAAGGAAATTTCATCCGTTCAAAACGTGAAGAAGCTTTCTGAGAAACTTCTTTCTGATCTGTGAGTTCATCTCACAGAGTTACAACCTCTGCCTCAGAAGAAAGTTTGCTAACACGCTTTTCGTGAATCTGCAAAGTGATATTTGGGAGCCTATTGGGGCCCATGGTGATAAAGGAATATCCTCACATAATAACTAAAGAGAAGCTTTCTGAGAAACTGCATTGCCATGTGTGAATGCAACTCACAGAGTTACACGTTTCTCTTCAGTGATCAGTTTGTTAGCACAGTTTTCTGGAAATCTGCAATTAGATACTTCATAGCGCAATGAACATTACAGTGACAAAGGAAATATCCACAGATGAAAACTAGAAAGAAGCTTTCTTAGAACTTCTTGGTGATGTGTGAATTCATCTCACAGAGTTACACTTATGTCGTGGAGCAGTCCATTAACACTGTCTTTGAGGAATCTGAGAAGGGCTTCTTTGGATCACATTGAGGCCTACGCTGATAAAGGAAATTTCATCCGTTCAAACGTGAAAGAAGCTTTCTGAGAAACTTCTTTCTGATCTGTGAGTTCATCTCACAGAGTTACAACCTCTGCCTCAAGAAGAAGTTTGCTAACACTCTTTTCGTGGAATCTGCAAAGTGATATTTGGGAGCCTATTGGGGCCCATGGTGATAAAGGAAATATCCTCACATAATAACTAAAGAGAAGCTTTCTGAGAAACTGCATTGCCATGTGTGAATGCAACTCACAGAGTTACACGTTTCTCTTCAGTGATCAGTTTGTTAGCACAGTTTTCTGGAAATCTGCAATTAGATACTTCATAGCGCAATGAACATTACAGTGACAAAGGAAATATCCACAGATGAAACTAGAAAGAAGCTTTCTTAAAACTTCTTGGTGATGTGTGAATTCATCTCACAGAGTTACACTTATGTTTCGTGGAGCAGTCCATTAACACTGTCTTTGGGAATCTGAGAAGGGCTTTTTTGGATCACATTGATGCCTACGCTGATAAAGGAAATTTCATCCGTTCAAAACGTGAAAGAAGCTTTCTGAGAAACTTCTTTCTGATCTGTGAGTTCATCACAGAGTTACAACCTCTGCCTCAAAGCAGTTTGCTAACACTCTTTTCGTGGAATCTGCAAAGTGATATTTGGGAGCCTATTGGGGCCCATGGTGATAAAGGAAATATCCTCACATAATAACTAAAGAGAAGCTTTCTGAGAAACTGCATTGCCATGTGTGAATGCAACTCACAGAGTTACACGTTCTCTTCAGTGATCAGTTTGTTAGCACAGTTTTCTGGAAATCTGCAATTAGATACTTCATAGCGCAATGAACATTACAGTGACAAAGGAAATATCCACAGATGAAAACTAGAAAGAAGCTTTCTTAGAAACTTCTTGGTGATGTGTGAATTCATCTCACAGAGTTACATTATGTTTCGTGGAGCAGTCCATTAACACTGTCTTTGGGGAAACTGAGAAGTCTTTGGATCACATTGAGGCCTACGCTGATAAAGGAAATTTCATCCGTTCAAAACGTGAAAGAAGCTTTCTGAGAAACTTCTTTCTGATCTGTGAGTTCATCTCACAGAGTTACAACCTCTGCCTCAAGAGAGTTTGCTAACTCTTTCGGAATCTGCAAAGTGATATTTGGGAGCCTATAGGGCCCATGGTGATAAAGGAATATCCTCACATAATAACTAAAGAGAAGCTTTCTGAGAAACTGCATTGCCATGTGTGAATGCAACTCACAGAGTTACACGTTTCCTTCAGTGATCAGTTTGTTATCACAGTTTTCTGGAAATCTGCAATTAGATACTTCATAGCGCAATGAACATTACAGTGACAAAGGAAATATCCACAGATGAAAACTAGAAAGAAGCTTTCTTAGAAACTTCTTGGTGATGTGTGAATTCATCTCACAGAGTTACACTTATGTTTCGTGGAGCAGTCCATTAACACTGTCTTTGAGGAATCTGAGAAGGGCTTCTTTGGATCACATTGAGGCCTACGCTGATAAAGGAAATTTCATCCGTTCAAAACGTGAAAGAAGCTTTCTGAGAAACTTCTTTCTGATCTCTGAGTTCATCTCACAGTTACAACCTCTGCCTCAAGAAGCAGTTTGCTAACACTCTTTTCGTGGAATCTGCAAAGTGATATTTGGGAGCCTATTGGGGCCCATGGTGATAAAGGAATTATCCTCACATAATAACTAAAGAGAAGCTTTCTGAGAAACTGCATTGCCATGTGTGAATGCAACTCACAGAGTTGCACGTTTCTCTTCAGTGATCAGTTTGTTAGCACAGTTTTCTGGAAATCTGCAATTAGATACTTCATAGCGCAATGAACATTACAGTGATAAAGGAAAATCCACGATGATGAAACTAGAAAGAAGCTTTCTTAGAAACTTCTTGGTGATGGTGAATTCATCTCACAGAGTTACCTTATGTTTCGTGGAACAGTCCATTAACACTGTCTTTGGGGAAACTGAGAAGGGCTTCTTTGGATCACATTGAGGCCTACGCTGATAAAGGAAATTTCATCCGTTCATAAACGTGAAAGAAGCTTTCTGAGAAACTTCTTTCTGATCTGTGAGTTCTCACAGAGTTAAACTCTGCCTCAAGAAGAAGTTTGCTAACACGCTTTTCGTGAATCTGCAAAGTGATATTTGGGAGCCTATTGGGGCCCATGGTGCTAAAGGAATTATCCTCAAATAATAACCAAGAGAAGCTTTCTGAGAAACTGCATTGCCATGTGTGAATGCAACTCACAGAGTTACACGTTTCTCTTCAGTGATCAGTTTGTTAGCACAGTTTTCTGGAAATCTGCAATTAGATACTTCATAGCGCAATGAACATTACAGTGACAAAGGAAATATCCACAGATGAAAACTAGAAAGAAGCTTTCTTAGAATCTTCTTGGTGATATGTGAATTCATCTCACAGAGTTACACTTATGTATCGTGGAGCAGTCCATTAACACTGTCTTTGAGGTATCTGAGAAGGGCATCTTTGGATCACATTGAGGCCTACGCTGATAAAGGAAATTTCATCCGTTCATTCAAAACGTGAAAGAAGCTTTCTGAGAAACTTCTTTCTGATCTGTGAGTTCATCTCACAGAGTTACAACCTCTGCCTCAAGTAGAAGTTGCTAACACTCTTTCGTGGAATCTGCAATGTGATATTTGGAGCCTATGGGGCCCATGGTGATAAAGGAAATATCCTCACATAATAACTAAAGAGAAGCTTTCTGAGAAACTGCATTGCCATGTGTGAATGCAACTCACAGAGTTAACGTTCTCTTCAGTGATCAGTTTGTTAGCACAGTTTTCTGGAAATCTGCAATTAGATACTTCATAGCGCAATGAACATTACAGTGACAAAGGAAATATCCACAGATGAAAACTAGAAAGAAGCTTTCTTAGAAACTTCCTGGTGATGTGTGAATTCATCTCACAGAGTTACACTTATGTTTCGTGGAGCAGTCCATTA
>NW_022141640.1:0-16762 GCF_007565055.1 Rhinopithecus roxellana
AACCTGTCTTTGAGGAATCTGAGAAGGGCTCTTTGATCACATGAGGCCTACGTGTGATAACGGACATTTGTATCCGTTCAAAACGTGAAAGTGGGGGGGTGGGGGGGGTGGGTGGGGGGGGTGGTGTTTGGGTGGGGTTGGTGGGTGTGGGTGGGGTGTGGGGTTGGGTTGGGGTTTGGGGGTGTGGGTGTGGGGGTGTTTGTTTTGGTGTTGGTGGGTTGTGGTTTGTTGGTGGGTGGTTTACTCCCAACACCCACCCACAAAACCCAAACCACCACCACTAACCAAACACCAACACCAAATACACCACAAACACACCACAAACCACAAACAAAACCCCAAAAACACCCACAAAACACAACAAAAAACCAAACACCCCAATAAAAAAAAATCTCAACCTAAAACCACACACAACCAACGGGGGTGGTTGGTGTGGTGGTTGTCCCCCCCCCCCACCCCCCCCCCCCCCCCCCCCCCCCCCCCCCTTTTTTTTTTTTTTTTTTTTTTTCCTTTTTTTTTTTTTTTTTTTTTTTTTTTTTTTTTTTTTTTTTTTTTTTTGTTGGTGGGGGGTGTGTGGTGTCTTGGGGGTGTGTGTGTGTGTTTTGTGTGGGGGTGGGTGTGGTGGGGGGGGGGTGTGGTGGTGGTGGGGTTCGTGGTGATTGGGTGTTTTGTTTTTGGGTGGTGTTTGGTTGTTGTGGTGTTTGGGGTTGGTTGTTGTTGTGGGGTGTTTGGTTTTTTTTTGTTTTGGTGGTTGGGTTTGTTTTTGTGTTTTTTGTTTTTGTTGTTTTGGTTTTTTTGGGTTTGGGTGGGTTTTGTGGGGGTGGGCTTTTGGGGTGGGGGGTGTGTTTTTTTTTTTTTTTTTGGTGGGTGGTTTGTGGGTTGGGTTTGTTTTGTGGTTGTTTTTTTGTTTTGGGTGTTTGTGGGTGTGGGGTGGGTGTGTTTTTTGTTGTGGTGTTTAAAATTCTTTTGATCTGTGAGTTTCATCTCACAGAGTACAACCTCTCCTCAATGAAGCAGTTTGCTAACACTCTTTAGTGAATCTTGCCAAAGTGATATTTGGGCGCCTATTGGGGCCATGTGATACAGGAAATACTCCTACATAATAACTTAAAGAGACGGCTTTCTGAGACAACTGCATTGCCAAGTTGAATTGCAACTCACCAGGTTACACGGTTTCTCTCAGTGATCAGTTTTTTAGCACAGTTTTCTGGAAATCTGCAATGAGATACTTCACAGCGCAATGATACGCCATTATCTGTGACATAATGGATAATATCCACAGATGAAAACTAGACAGAAGCTTTCTTAGAAATCTTTCTTTGTGGATTTTTCTTCTTTCTTTTTTTTTGTGTGTAATTTCAATCTCGCAGCGTACACTTATGTCGTGGAGCCGTCCATTAAACATGTCTTTGAGGAATCTGAGAAATGCTTCTTTGGATCAACATTGAGGCCTACGCTGATAAAGGAAATTTATCCGTGCAAAAGTGAACGAAGTTCTGAGAAACTTCTTTCTGCTCTGTGAGTTCATCCACCGATCTTTGAGATGACTCCACAGATCAGTAAAGAAGTTTCTCAGAACGCCTTCTTTCACGTTTTGACACGGATTGAAATTTCCATTTATCGCGTAGGCCTCAATGTGATCCAAAGAAGCCCTTCTCAGATTCCTCCAAAGTACTAGCTGTTAATTGATCTGCTCCACGGACGAAACATAAGGTGTAATCTGCGAGATGAATTCACACATCACAAAGAAGTTCACGAAAGAAAGCTTCTTTCTAGTTTTCAATCTGTGGAATTTCCTTTGTCACTGTTAATGTCATTGCGCTGTGAAGTATATTCTCATTGCAGATTTCCAGAAAACTGTTCTAACAAAACTGATCACTGAAGAGAAACGTGTAACTCTTTGGTTTCATTCAACTTGGCAATGCAGTTTTTCAGAAAGCTTCCCTTTAGTTATTTGTGAGGGAGTATATTCCTTTCTCACCATGGGGCCCCATATAGGCGCCCCAAATATACTTTGCAGATTCCACGAAAAGAGGAGTTGTTAGCCAATGCTTCTTGAGGGAGAGGTTGTACCCTCTGTTGAGCTGAAAATACAGATCAGAAAGACGTTTCTCAGAAAGGCTTCTTTCACGTTTTGAACGGATGAATTTCCTTTATCAGCGAGGCCCTCAATGTGATCCAAAGAAGCCCTTCTCAGGATTCCTCAAAGACAGTGTTAATGACTGCTCCACGAAACATACGTGTAACTCTGCGAGATTGAATTCACACATTTTATCACCAGGAAGTTTCTAAGAAAGCTTCTTTCTCGTTTTCCTCTGTGGATCATTTCCTTTGTCACTGTATATGTTCCATTGCGCTGTGAAGATCTCATTGCCAGATTTCCAGAAAACTGTGCCTAACAAACTGAATTCACTGAAGAAGGAAACGTGTAAACTCTGTAGTGCTTCACACTCTGCCAATGCAGTTTCTCAGAAAGATTTCTCTTAGTTATATTTTGTTGAGGATCTTTCCTTTATCACCATGGGCCCAATAGGGCTCCAAATCTCATTTGCAGATTCCACGAAAAGGTGTTAGCAAAAACTGCTTCTTGATTGCAGAGGTCTTTCACTCTGTGGAGATGAACTCACAGAGAATCCGAGAAAGAGTAGTTTCTCAGAAAGCTTCTTTCACGTCTTGCAAGGATGACTATTTCCTTTCTCAGCGTAGGCCTCAATTGTTGAATCCAAAGAAGCCCTTCTCAGATTTTTTTTTTTTAAACTTCCTCAAAGACAGTTTTTCATGGACTGCTCACGAAACTTTTTAAGAGTAACTCGTGCCGAGATGAATTACACATTCACAAAGAAGTTTCTAAGAAGAAACTTCTTTCTAGTTTCATCTGGGATATTTCCTTTGTCTCTGTAATGTTCATTGCGCTGTGAAGTTATCTCATTGCAGATTTCCAGAAAAAACTGGCTAACAAATGTATCACTGAAGAGAAACGTGTTTGTTAAACCTCGTGCAGTGCATTCACACATGGCAATGCAGTTCTCAGCATGCGCTTCTTCTTTTAGTTATTATGTGAGGCTTATTTTCTCTTTCTCACCATTGGGCCCCAATGGGCTTCCCAAAATATCACCTTTGCTAGAATTCCACGAAAAAGAGTGTCAGTAACTGCTTTTTTTGAGGGCCATGGGGCAGAGGTTTGTATCCTCTGTGAGATGAAGTCAAGATCGAGAAGAAGTTTCTAGAAAGCTTCTTTCACTGTTTTTTTGAACGGTATGACATTCCTTATCAGCGTGTCTTGCCTCAATGTGATCCAAAGTTATAGCCTTCTCAGATCCTTCAAAGACAGTGTTAATGGACCTGCTTCCACGAAACATAAGTGTAACTCTGCGAGAGACTTTTCACACGAGCACCAAGAAGTTTCTAGACAGCTTCTTTCTAGTTTCATCTGTGGAATTTCCTTTGTCATTATTTGTTCATTTGCCCGCTGTGAAGTATCTCATTGCCAGAGTTGATTTCCAAAAAACTGTGCTATTACAAATGATCACTGAAGAGAAACGTGTAAACTTGTGAGTTGCATTCAACTTGGCAATGCCGTTTCTCAGAAAAGGCTTCTCGTTTAGTTATATGTGATGATATTTCCTTTATCCCCATGGGCCCCAATAGGCTCAAAAATTCACTTTGCCGATTCCACGAAAAGAGTGTTGTGCAAACTTCTTCTTGAGCATGCGGTTTGCTAACTCTGTGAGAGGAACTCACACGATCAGAAAGAAGTATCTCAGAAAGCTTCTTTCACTTTTGACCGGATTATGAAATTTCCTTATCAGCGTCGGCCTCAATTGTGATCCAATAGTGAGCCCTTCTCAGATTCCTCAAAGGCCAGTGTTAATGGAGTGCTCCACGAAACATAAGTGAACTCTGCGAGATGAATCACACCTTCCCGGGCAGCAGTTTTATATGAAAGCTTCTTTCTAGTTTTTCATCTGTGGAATATTGCCTTTGTCACTGTAATGTTCATTTTGCGCTGTGAAGTATCTCATTGCAGATCCAGAAACCAACTGTGCTAACAAACTTGATCAACTGACGCGAAGAAACGTGACACCTCTGTGAGTTGATCCACTCGGCCAATTGTGTTTCTCAGAAATCTTCTCGCTGTTAGTTTTATCATTGTGCAGGATATTCCGTTTTCTCACCATGGGCCCCAATAGGCTCCCAAATATCACTTTTGCAGAATCCACGAAAAGAGTGTAGCAACTGCTTCTTGCGCAGAGGTTGTGTTGAACTCTGTGAGATGAACTCACAGATCAGAAAGAAGTTTCTCAGAAGCTTCTTTCACGTTCTTGATACGGTATGAAATTTTCCTTTTATCGCGTAGGCCTCAATGTTGATCCATAAGGAAGCCCCTTCTCCGATTCCTCAAAGACCAGTGTAATGGACTTTGCGCTTCTCCACGAAACAATAAGTGTAACTCTGCGAGATGAAATTCACACATAACAAGAAGTTTCTTAAGAAAGCTTCTTTAGTTTTCAATCTGTGGATATTTCCTTTGTTCTGTATTTCATTGCGCTGTGAAGGTATCTCATTGCAGAGTTCCAGAAATAACTGTTGGCTACCAATGATCACTGAAGAGAAACGTTGTTGTAACTCTGTGCGTTGCATTCAAGTTGGCAATGCAGTTTCTCAGAAAAGCTCTCTTTGTTATTATGTGCGGCTCTTTCCTTTATCACCGTGGGCCAATAGGCTCCCAACCAAATATCACTTTGCACCGATTCCACGAAAGGTTTAGCAAACCGCTTTCTTGAAGGCAGCGGTCTGTAACTTGTGAGGAGAAACTCACAGATCAGGAAAGAAGTTTCTAGGAAAGCTTATTTCACGTTTGAACGGCTGAAATTTCCTTTTACTCAGCGTAGGCCTCAATGTGATCCACATGAAGCGCTACTAGATTCCTCAAAGGACAGTGTTAATGGACTGCCTCACGAAACATTAAGTGTAACTCTGTCGTAGATGGGAATTCACCACATCACCAAGAGTTTCTAAGAAAGCTTCTTTCTAGTTTAATGTGGCTATTTCCTTTGTCATGTAATGTTCTTGCGTCTCTATGAGTCATCTAATTGCAGATTTCCAGAAAACTTGTGCTACCCTGATCACTGAAAGAGAAAACGTGTAACTCTGTGAGTTGCATTCACACTGTGGCAATGCAGTTTCTCAGAAAGTTCTCTTCGTATTATGTGAGGATATTTCCTTTATACCATGGGCCCCAATAGGCCTCCCAAATATCACTTTGCAGTTCCACGAACAGTGTAGCGCAAACTGCTTCTTGAGGCAGCGTTGTTAACTACTGTGAGTGAAAACTCACTGTCTCAGGAAAGACGTTTTCAGACCGCTTCTTTCACGTTTTCAACGGAGATGCAACTTTCCTTTATCAGCGTTAGGGGCCCTCCAAGTGCTCCCCAAGAAGCTTCCAGATTCCTCAAAGACGCAGTCCCTGTTCCATGGACTGCTCCACGACAACCGATCTAATTGCAGATTTCCAGAAAACTGTGCTAACAAACTGATCACTGAAGAGAAACGTGTAACTCTGTGAGTTGCATTCACACATGGCAATGCAGTTTCTCAGAAAGCTTCTCTTTAGTTATTATGTGAGGATATTGCCTTTATCACCATGGGCCCAATACGCTCCCAAATATCACTTTGCAGATTCCACGAAAAGAGTGTTAGCAAACTGCTTCTTGAGGCAGAGGTTGTAACTCTGTGAGATGAACTCACAGATCAGAAAGAAGTTTCTCAGAAAGCTTCTTTCACGTTTTGAACGGATGAAATTTCCTTTATCAGCGTAGGCCTCAATGTGATCCAAGAAGCCCTTCTCAGTTCCCAAAGACAGTGTTAATGGACTGCTCCACGAACATAAGTGTAACTCTGTGAGATGAATTCACACATCACCAAGAAGTTTCTAAGAAAGCTTCTTTCTAGTTTTCATCTGTGGAATTTCCTTTGTCACTGTAATGTTCATTGCGCTGTGAAGTATCTAATTGCAGATTTCCAAAAACTGTGCTAACAAACTGATCACTGAAGAGAACGTGTAACTCTGTGAGTTGCATTCACACATGGCAATGCAGTTTCTCAGAAAGCTTCTCTTTAGTTATTATGGAGGATATTCCTTTATCACCATGGGCCCAATAGGCTCCCAAATATCACTTTGCAGATTCCACAAAAATGTTAGCAAACTGCTTCTTGAGGCAGAGGTTGTAACTCTGTGAGATGAACTCACAGATCAGAAAGAATTTCTCAGAAAGCTTCTTTCACGTTTTGAACGGATGAAATTTCCTTTATCAGCGTAGGCCTCAATGTGATCCAAAGAGCCCTTCTCAGTTTCCCCAAAGACAGTGTTAATGGACTGCTCCACGAAACATAAGTGTAACTCTGTGAGATGAATTCACACATCACCAAGAAGTTTCTAAGAAAGCTTCTTTCTAGTTTTCATCTGTGGATATTTCCTTTGTCACTGTAATGTTCATTGCGCTTGAAGTATCTAATTGCAGATTTCCAGAAAACTGTGCTAACAAACTGATCACTGAGAACGTGTAACT
Organism: Rhinopithecus roxellana; assembly: GCF_007565055.1. Classification (NCBI taxonomy): domain Eukaryota; kingdom Metazoa; phylum Chordata; class Mammalia; order Primates; family Cercopithecidae; genus Rhinopithecus; species Rhinopithecus roxellana. The sequence goes on from NW_022141640.1 coordinate 6,570, forward strand.
CTGTGAGTTGCATTCACACATGGCAATGCAGTTTCTCAGAAGCTTCTCTTTAGTTATTATGTGAGGATATTCCTTTATCACCATGGGCCCCAATAGGCTCCCAAATATCACTTTGCAGATTCCACCAAAAATGTTAGCAAACTGCTTCTTAGGCAAGGTTGTAACTCTGTGAGATGAACTCACAGATCAGAAAGAAGTTTCTCAGAAAGCTTCTTTCACGTTTTGAACGGATGAAATTTCCTTATCAGCGTAGGCCTCAATGTGATCCAAAGAAGCCCTTCTCAGTTCCCCCAAAGACAGTGTTAATGGACTGCTCCACGAAACATAAGTGTAACTCTGTGAGATGAATTCACACATCACCAAGAAGTTTCTAAGAAAGCTTCTTTCTAGTTTTCATCTGTGGAATTTCCTTTGTCACTGTAATGTTCATTGCGCTATGAAGTATCTAATGCAGATTTCCAGAAAACTGTGCTAACAACTGATCACTGAAGAAACGTGTAACTCTGTGAGTTGCATTCACACATGGCAATGCAGTTTCTCAGAAAGCTTCTCTTTAGTTATTATGTGAGGTAATTCCTTTATCACCATGGGCCCCAATAGGCTCCCAAATATCACTTTGCAGATTCCACGAAAAGAGTGTTAGCAACTGCTTCTTGAGCAGAGGTTGTAACTCTGTGAGATGAACTCACAGATCAGAAAGAAGTTTCTCAGAAAGCTTCTTTCACGTTTTGAACGGATGAAATTTCCTTTATCAGCGTAGGCCTCAATGTGATCCAAAGAAGCCCTTCTCAGATTCCCCAAAGACAGTGTTAATGGACTGCTCCACGAAACATAAGTGTAACTCTGTGAGATGAATTCACACATCACCAAGAAGTTTCTAAGAAAGCTTCTTTCTAGTTTTCATCTGTGGAATTTCCTTTGTCACTGTAATTCATTGCGCGTGAAGTATCTAATTGCAGATTTCCAGAAACTGTGCTAACAAACTGATCACTGAAGAGAAACGTGTAACTCTGTGAGTTGCATTCACACAGGCAATGCAGTTTCTCAGAAAGCTTCTCTTTAGTTATTATGTGAGGATATTTCTTTATCACCATGGGCCCCAATAGGCTCCCAATATCACTTTGCAGATTCCACGAAAAGAGTGTTAGCAAACTGCTTCTTGAGGCAGAGGTTGTAACTCTGTGAGATGAACTCACAGATCAGAAAGAAGTTTCTCAGAAAGCTTCTTTCACGTTTTGAACGGATGAAATTTCCTTTATCAGCGTAGGCCTCAATGTGATCCAAAGAAGCCCTTCTCAGATTCCCCAAAGACAGTGTTAATGGACTGCTCCACGAAACATAAGTGTAACTCTGTGAGATGAATTCACACATCACCAAGAAGTTTCTAAGAAAGCTTCTTCTAGTTTTCATCTGTGGAATTTCCTTTGTCACTGTAATGTTCATTGCGCTATGAAGTATCTAATTGCAGATTTCCAGAAAACTGTGCTAACAAACTGATCACTGAAGAGAAACGTGTAACTCTGTGAGTTGCATTCACACATGGCAATGCAGTTTCTCAGAAAGCTTCTCTTAGTTATTATGTGAGGATAATTCCTTTATCACCATGGGCCCCAATAGGCTCCCAAATATCACTTTGCAGATTCCACGAAAAAGTGTTAGCAAACTGCTTCTTAGGCAGAGGTTGTAACTCTGTGAGATGAACTCACAGATCAGAAAGAAGTTTCTCAGAAAGCTTCTTTCACGTTTTGAACGGATGAAATTTCCTTTATCAGCGTAGGCCTCAATGTGATCCAAGAAGCCCTTCTCAGTTCCCCAAAGACAGTGTTAATGGACTGCTCCACGAAACATAAGTGTAACTCTGTGAGATGAATTCACACATCACCAAGAAGTTTCTAAGAAAGCTTTCTAGTTTTCATCTGTGGTATTTCCTTTGTCACTGTAATGTTCATTGCGCTATGAAGTATCTAATTGCAGATTTCCAGAAAACTGTGCTAACAAACTGATCACTGAAGAGAAACGTGTAACTCTGTGAGTTGCATTCACACATGGCAATGCAGTTTCTCAGAAAGCTTCTCTTTAGTTATTATGTGAGGATATTTCCTTTATCACCATGGGCCCCAATAGGCTCCCAAATATCACTTTGCAGATTCCACGAAAAGAGTGTTAGCAAACTGCTTCTTGAGGCAGAGGTTGTAACTCTGTGAGATGAACTCACAGATCAGAAAGAAGTTTCTCAGAAAGCTTCTTTCACGTTTTGAACGGATGAAATTTCCTTTAGCGTAGGCCTCAATGTGATCCAAAGAAGCCCTTCTCAGATTCCCCAAAGACAGTGTTAATGGACTGCTCCACGAAACATAAGTGTAACTCTGTGAGATGAATTCACACATCACCAAGAAGTTTCTAAGAAAGCTTCTTTCTAGTTTTCATCTGTGGATATTTCCTTTGTCACTGTAATGTTCATTGCGCTATGAAGTATCTAATTGCAGATTTCCAGAAAACTGTGCTAACAAACTGATCACTGAAGAGAAACGTGTAACTCTGTGAGTTGCATTCACACATGGCAATGCAGTTTTCAGAAAGCTTCTCTTTAGTTATTATGTGAGGATATTTCCTTTATCACCATGGGCCCCAATAGGCTCCCAAATATCACTTTGCAGATTCCACGAAAGAGTGTTAGCAAACTGCTTCTTGAGGCAGAGGTTGTAACTCTGTGAGATGAACTCACAGATCAGAAAGAAGTTTCTCAGAAAGCTTCTTTCACGTTTTGAACGGATGAAATTTCCTTTATCAGCGTAGGCCTCAATGTGATCCAAAGAAGCCCTTCTCAGATTCCCAAAGACAGTGTTAATGGACTGCTCCACGAAACATAAGTGTAACTCTGTGAGATGAATTCACACATCACCAAGAAGTTTCTAAGAAAGCTTCTTTCTAGTTTTCATCTGTGGATTTCCTTTGTCACTGTAATGTTCATTGCGCTATGAAGTATCTAATTGCAGATTTCCAGAAAACTGTGCTAACAAACTGATCACTGAAGAGAAACGTGTAACTCTGTGAGTTGCATTCACACATGGCAATGCAGTTTCTCAGAAAGCTTCTCTTTAGTTATTATGTGAGGATATTTCCTTTATCACCATGGGCCCAATAGGCTCCCAAATATCACTTTGCAGATTCCACGAAAAAGTGTTAGCAAACTGCTTCTTGAGGCAGAGGTTGTAACTCTGTGAGATGACCTCACAGATCAGAAAGAAGTTTCTCAGAAAGCTTCTTTCACGTTTTGAACGGATGAAATTTCCTTTATCAGCGTAGGCCTCAATGTGATCCAAAGAAGCCCTTCTCAGATTCCCCAAAGACAGTGTTAATGGACTGCTCCACGAAACATAAGTGTAACTCTGTGAGATGAATTCACACATCACCAAGAAGTTTCTAAGAAAGCTTCTTTCTAGTTTTCATCTGTGGAATTTCCTTTGTCACTGTAATGTTCATTGCGCTGAAGTATCTAATTGCAGATTTCCAGAAAACTGTGCTAACAAACTGATCACTGAAGAGAAACGTGTAACTCTGTGAGTTGCATTCACACATGGCAATGCAGTTTCTCAGAAAGCTTCTCTTTAGTTTATGTGAGGATATTCCTTTATCACCATGGGCCCAATAGGCTCCCAAATATCACTTTGCAGATTCCACGAAAAGTTAGCAAACTGCTTCTTGAGGCAGAGGTTGTAACTCTGTGAGATGAACTCACAGATCAGAAAGAAGTTTCTCAGAAAGCTTCTTTCACGTTTTGAACGGATGAAATTCCTTTATCAGCGTAGGCCTCAATGTGATCCAAAGAAGCCCTTCTCAGTTCCCAAAGACAGTGTTAATGGACTGCTCCACGAAACATAAGTGTAACTCTGTGAGATGAATTCACACATCACCAAGAAGTTTCTAAGAAAGCTTTTTCTAGTTTTCATCTGTGGAATTTCCTTTGTCACTGTAATGTTCATTGCGCTATGAAGTATCTAATTGCAGATTTCCAGAAAACTGTGCTAACAAACTGATCACTGAAGAGAAACGTGTAACTCTGTGAGTTGCATTCACACATGGCAATGCAGTTTCTCAGAAAGCTTCTCTTAGTTATTATGTGAGGATATTCCTTTATCACCATGGGCCCCAATAGGCTCCCAAATATCACTTTGCAGATTCCGAAAAGTGTTAGCAAACTGCTTCTTGAGGCAGAGGTTGTAACTCTGTGAGATGAACTCACAGATCAGAAAGAAGTTTCTCAGAAAGCTTCTTTCACGTTTTGAACGGATGAAATTTCCTTTATCAGCGTAGGCCTCAATGTGATCCAAAGAAGCCCTTCTCAGTTCCCAAAGACAGTGTTAATGGACTGCTCCACGAAACATAAGTGTAACTCTGTGAGATGAATTCACACATCACCAAGAAGTTTCTAAGAAAGCTTCTTTCTAGTTTTCATCTGTGGATATTTCCTTTGTCACTGTAATGTTCATTGCGCTATGAAGTATCTAATTGCAGATTTCCAGAAAACTGTGCTAACAAACTGATCACTGAAGAGAAACGTGTAACTCTGTGAGTTGCATTCACACATGGCAATGCAGTTTCTCAGAAAGCTTCTCTTTAGTTATTATGTGAGGTATTCCTTTATCACCATGGGCCCCAATAGGCTCCCAAATATCACTTTGCAGATTCCACGAAAAGAGTGTTAGCAAACTGCTTCTTGAGGCAGAGGTTGTAACTCTGTGAGATGAACTCACAGATCAGAAAGAAGTTTCTCAGAAAGCTTCTTTCACGTTTTGAACGGATGAAATTTCCTTTATCAGCGTAGGCCTCAATGTGATCCAAAGAAGCCCTTCTCAGATTCCCCAAAGACAGTGTTAATGGACTGCTCCACGAAACATAAGTGTAACTCTGTGAGATGAATTCACACATCACCAAGAAGTTTCTAAGAAAGCTTCTTTCTAGTTTTCATCTGTGGAATTTCCTTTGTCACTGTAATGTTCATTGCGCTGTGAAGTATCTAATTGCAGATTTCCAGAAAACTGTGCTAACAAACTGATCACTGAAGAGAAACGTGTAACTCTGTGAGTTGCATTCACACATGGCAATGCAGTTTCTCAGAAAGCTTCTCTTAGTTATTATGTGAGGATATTCCTTTATCACCATGGGCCCCAATAGGCTCCCAAATATCACTTTGCAGATTCCACGAAAAGGTGTTAGCAAACTGCTTCTTGAGGCAGAGGTTGTAACTCTGTGAGATGAACTCACAGATCAGAAAGAAGTTTCTCAGAAAGCTTCTTTCACGTTTTGAACGGATGAAATTTCCTTTATCAGCGTAGGCCTCAATGTGATCCAAAGAAGCCCTTCTCAGTTCCCCAAAGACAGTGTTAATGGACTGCTCCACGAAACATAAGTGTAACTCTGTGAGATGAATTCACACATCACCAAGAAGTTTCTAAGAAAGCTTCTTTCTAGTTTTCATCTGTGGATTTCCTTTGTCACTGTAATGTTCATTGCGCTATGAAGTATCTAATTGCAGATTTCCAGAAAACTGTGCTAACAAACTGATCACTGAAGAGAACGTGTAACTCTGTGAGTTGCATTCACACATGGCAATGCAGTTTCTCAGAAAGCTTCTCTTTAGTTATTATGTGAGGATATTCCTTTATCACCATGGGCCCAATAGGCTCCCAAATATCACTTTGCAGATTCCACAGAAAAGTGTTAGCAAACTGCTTCTTGAGGCAGAGGTTGTAACTCTGTGAGATGAACTCACAGATCAGAAAGAAGTTTCTCAGAAAGCTTCTTTCACGTTTTGAACGGATGAAATTTCCTTTATCAGCGTAGGCCTCAATGTGATCCAAAGAAGCCCTTCTCAGTTCCCCAAAGACAGTGTTAATGGACTGCTCCACGAAACATAAGTGTAACTCTGTGAGATGAATTCACACATCACCAAGAAGTTTCTAAGAAAGCTTCTTTCTAGTTTTCATCTGTGGATTTCCTTTGTCACTGTAATGTTCATTGCGCTATGAAGTATCTAATTGCAGATTTCCAGAAAACTGTGCTAACAAACTGATCACTGAAGAGAAACGTGTAACTCTGTGAGTTGCATTCACACATGGCAATGCAGTTTCTCAGAAAGCTTCTCTTTAGTTATTATGTGAGGATATTTCCTTTATCACCATGGGCCCAATAGGCTCCCAAATATCACTTTGCAGATTCCACGAAAAGTGTTAGCAAACTGCTTCTTGAGGCAGAGGTTGTAACTCTGTGAGATGAACTCACAGATCAGAAAGAAGTTTCTCAGAAAGCTTCTTTCACGTTTTGAACGGATGAAATTTCCTTTATCAGCGTAGGCCTCAATGTGATCCAAAGAAGCCCTTCTCAGATTCCCCAAAGACAGTGTTAATGGACTGCTCCACGAAACATAAGTGTAACTCTGTGAGATGAATTCACACATCACCAAGAAGTTTCTAAGAAAGCTTCTTTCTAGTTTTCATCTGTGGATTATTTCCTTTGTCACTGTAATGTTCATTGCGCTATGAAGTATCTAATTGCAGATTTCCAGAAAACTGTGCTAACAAACTGATCACTGAAGAGAAACGTGTAACTCTGTGAGTTGCATTCACACATGGCAATGCAGTTTCTCAGAAAGCTTCTCTTTAGTTATTATGTGAGGATATTTCCTTTATCACCATGGGCCCCAATAGGCTCCCAAATATCACTTTGCAGATTCCACCAAAAAGTGTTAGCAAACTGCTTCTTGAGGCAGAGGTTGTAACTCTGTGAGATGAACTCACAGATCAGAAAGAAGTTTCTCAGAAAGCTTCTTTCACGTTTTGAACGGATGAAATTTCCTTTATCAGCGTAGGCCTCAATGTGATCCAAAGAAGCCCTTCTCAGTTCCCCAAAGACAGTGTTAATGGACTGCTCCACGAAACATAAGTGTAACTCTGTGAGATGAATTCACACATCACCAAGAAGTTTCTAAGAAAGCTTCTTTCTAGTTTTCATCTGTGGATATTTCCTTTGTCACTGTAATGTTCATTGCGCTATGAAGTATCTAATTGCAGATTTCCAGAAAACTGTGCTAACAAACTGATCACTGAAGAGAAACGTGTAACTCTGTGAGTTGCATTCACACATGGCAATGCAGTTTCTCAGAAAGCTTCTCTTTAGTTATTATGTGAGGATATTCCTTTATCACCATGGGCCCCAATAGGCTCCCAAATATCACTTTGCAGATTCCACGAAAAGTGTTAGCAAACTGCTTCTTGAGGCAGAGGTTGTAACTCTGTGAGATGAACTCACAGATCAGAAAGAAGTTTCTCAGAAAGCTTCTTTCACGTTTTGAACGGATGAAATTTCCTTTATCAGCGTAGGCCTCAATGTGATCCAAAGAAGCCCTTCTCAGTTCCCCAAAGACAGTGTTAATGGACTGCTCCACGAAACATAAGTGTAACTCTGTGAGATGAATTCACACATCACCAAGAAGTTTCTAAGAAAGCTTCTTTCTAGTTTTCATCTGTGGAATTTCCTTTGTCACTGTAATGTTCATTGCGCTATGAAGTATCTAATTGCAGATTTCCAGAAAACTGTGCTAACAAACTGATCACTGAAGAGAAACGTGTAACTCTGTGAGTTGCATTCACACATGGCAATGCAGTTTCTCAGAAAGCTTCTCTTTAGTTATTATGTGAGGATATTCCTTTATCACCATGGGCCCCAATAGGCTCCCAAATATCACTTTGCAGATTCCACGAAAAGAGTGTTAGCAAACTGCTTCTTGAGGCAGAGGTTGTAACTCTGTGAGATGAACTCACAGATCAGAAAGAAGTTTCTCAGAAAGCTTCTTTCACGTTTTGAACGGATGAAATTTCCTTTATCAGCGTAGGCCTCAATGTGATCCAAAGAAGCCCTTCTCAGATTCCCCAAAGACAGTGTTAATGGACTGCTCCACGAAACATAAGTGTAACTCTGTGAGATGAATTCACACATCACCAAGAAGTTTCTAAGAAAGCTTCTTTCTAGTTTTCATCTGTGGATAATTTCCTTTGTCACTGTAATGTTCATTGCGCTATGAAGTATCTAATTGCAGATTTCCAGAAAACTGTGCTAACAAACTGATCACTGAAGAGAAACGTGTAACTCTGTGAGTTGCATTCACACATGGCAATGCAGTTTCTCAGAAAGCTTCTCTTTAGTTATTATGTGAGGATATTTCCTTTATCACCATGGGCCCCAATAGGCTCCCAAATATCACTTTGCAGATTCCACGAAAAGTGTTAGCAAACTGCTTCTTGAGGCAGAGGTTGTAACTCTGTGAGATGAACTCACAGATCAGAAAGAAGTTTCTCAGAAAGCTTCTTTCACGTTTTGAACGGATGAAATTTCCTTTATCAGCGTAGGCCTCAATGTGATCCAAAGAAGCCCTTCTCAGATTCCCCAAAGACAGTGTTAATGGACTGCTCCACGAAACATAAGTGTAACTCTGTGAGATGAATTCACACATCACCAAGAAGTTTCTAAGAAAGCTTCTTTCTAGTTTTCATCTGTGGAATTTCCTTTGTCACTGTAATGTTCATTGCGCTATGAAGTATCTAATTGCAGATTTCCAGAAAACTGTGCTAACAAACTGATCACTGAAGAGAAACGTGTAACTCTGTGAGTTGCATTCACACATGGCAATGCAGTTTCTCAGAAAGCTTCTCTTTAGTTATTATGTGAGGATATTCCTTTATCACCATGGGCCCAATAGGCTCCCAAATATCACTTTGCAGATTCCACAAAAAGTGTTAGCAAACTGCTTCTTGAGGCAGAGGTTGTAACTCTGTGAGATGAACTCACAGATCAGAAAGAAGTTTCTCAGAAAGCTTCTTTCACGTTTTGAACGGATGAAATTTCCTTTATCAGCGTAGGCCTCAATGTGATCCAAAGAAGCCCTTCTCAGTTTCCCCAAAGACAGTGTTAATGGACTGCTCCACGAAACATAAGTGTAACTCTGTGAGATGAATTCACACATCACCAAGAAGTTTCTAAGAAAGCTTCTTTCTAGTTTTCATCTGTGGAATTTCCTTTGTCACTGTAATGTTCATTGCGCTATGAAGTATCTAATTGCAGATTTCCAGAAAACTGTGCTAACAAACTGATCACTGAAGAGAAACGTGTAACTCTGTGAGTTGCATTCACACATGGCAATGCAGTTTCTCAGAAAGCTTCTCTTTAGTTATTATGTGAGGATATTCCTTTATCACCATGGGCCCCAATAGGCTCCCAAATATCACTTTGCAGATTCCACGAAAAGTGTTAGCAAACTGCTTCTTGAGGCAGAGGTTGTAACTCTGTGAGATGAACTCACAGATCAGAAAGAAGTTTCTCAGAAAGCTTCTTTCACGTTTTGAACGGATGAAATTTCCTTTATCAGCGTAGGCCTCAATGTGATCCAAAGAAGCCCTTCTCAGTTCCCCAAAGACAGTGTTAATGGACTGCTCCACGAAACATAAGTGTAACTCTGTGAGATGAATTCACACATCACCAAGAAGTTTCTAAGAAAGCTTCTTTCTAGTTTTCATCTGTGGAATTTCCTTTGTCACTGTAATGTTCATTGCGCTATGAAGTATCTAATTGCAGATTTCCAGAAAACTGTGCTAACAAACTGATCACTGAAGAGAAACGTGTAACTCTGTGAGTTGCATTCACACATGGCAATGCAGTTTCTCAGAAAGCTTCTCTTTAGTTATTATGTGAGGATATTCCTTTATCACCATGGGCCCCAATAGGCTCCCAAATATCACTTTGCAGATTCCACGAAAATGTTAGCAAACTGCTTCTTGAGGCAGAGGTTGTAACTCTGTGAGATGAACTCACAGATCAGAAAGAAGTTTCTCAGAAAGCTTCTTTCACGTTTTGAACGGATGAAATTTCCTTTATCAGCGTAGGCCTCAATGTGATCCAAAGAAGCCCTTCTCAGTTCCCCAAAGACAGTGTTAATGGACTGCTCCACGAAACATAAGTGTAACTCTGTGAGATGAATTCACACATCACCAAGAAGTTTCTAAGAAAGCTTCTTTCTAGTTTTCATCTGTGGATTTCCTTTGTCACTGTAATGTTCATTGCGCTATGAAGTATCTAATTGCAGATTTCCAGAAAACTGTGCTAACAAACTGATCACTGAAGAGAAACGTGTAACTCTGTGA
>NW_022141641.1:0-18453 GCF_007565055.1 Rhinopithecus roxellana
GCGCAATGAACATTACAGTGACAAAGGAAATTTCCACAGATGAAAACTAGAAAGAAGCTTTCTTAGAAACTTCTTGGTGATGTGTGAATTCATCTCACAGAGTTACACTTATGTTTCGTGGAGCAGTCCATTAACACTGTCTTTGGGGAAACTGAGAAGGGCTTCTTTGGATCACATTGAGGCCTACGCTGAGAAAGGAAATTTCATCCGTTCAAAACGTGAAAGAAGCTTTCTGAGAAACTTCTTTCTGATCTGTGAGTTCATCTCACAGAGTTACAACCTCTGCCTTAAGAAGCAGTTTGCTAACACTTTTTGGTGGAATCTGCAAAGTGATATTTGGGAGCCTATTGAGGCCCATGGGTGATAAAGGAATGATCCCACATATAACTAAGGAGAAGCTTTCTGAGAACTGCATTGCCATGTGTGAATGCAACTCACAGAGTTACACGTTTCTCTTCAGTGATCAGTTTGTTAGCACAGTTTTCTGGAAATCTGCAATTAGATACTTCACGCGCAATGAACATTACATGACAAAGGAAATTCCACAGATGAAAACTAGAAGAAGCTTTCTAGAAACTTCTTGGTGATGTGTGAATTCATCTCACAGAGTTACACTTATGTTTCGTGGAGCAGTCCATTAACACTGTCCTTTGGGGAAACGAGAAGGGCTTCTTTGGATCACATTGAGGCCTACGCTGATAAAGGAAATTTCATCCGTTCAAAACGTGAAAGAAGCTTTCTGAGAAAGTCTTTCTGATCTGTGAGTTCATCTCACAGAGTTACAACCTGCCTCAAGAAGCAGTTTGCTAACTCTTTTCTGGAATCTGCAAAGTGATATTTGGAGCCTATTGGGGCCCATGGTGATAAAGGAAATTATCCTCACATAATAACTAAAGAGAAGCTTGTGAGAAACTGCATTGCCATGTGTGAATGCAACTCACAGAGTTACGCCAGTGTTTTTTGGGGCCGTTTCTTAGACTGTTTCCGTGGATTCCGAGAAGTGATATTCTAGCTTTGAAGAATAGAAGGAGAAAACTAATATACTCCAAGAGAAACGGAACCAAGCTTTCTGCGAAACTGCTTGTGATATGTGAATTCATTTCACAGTGTTCTACAACCCTTCTCGGGGAGTTTCCTGCACTCATTTTGAGGAATCTCAGATGTGATGTCTTGGATATCGTTGAATCGCATGCTGAATAAGGAACTATCCTCAGAGAAACCTGCAGAGAAGCCTTCTCAGAAACTTCTTTTGTGGGGAATTCAGCCCACAGAGTCCATTGTTTCCACTGGAAACTTGCTACAGAGTTTCGCAGAATCTGCAATAGGACAACACGGTGGCGCTCCAAGACACAAATAACCTCGTCTTACTAAAGTGGGAAGCTTTCTGAGAAACCGCTTTGTGATGGGTGAATTCAACTCACTAAGTTGCAGCGTATCGTGGGGCCGGGGCCTAGCCCTATTTGTGTGGAATCTGAGAACAGATATTCCCGATCCCTTGAAAACAATGGGGCCAATGGAAAATCTTCCATAAAAATGAGAAAGAAGCTTTCTGAGAAACTTCTTCTGATCTGTGAGTTCATCTCACAGAGTTACCACCTCTGCCCAAAGAAGCAGATGGCTAACACTCTGTTCGTGTAATCTGCAAAATGATATTTGGGAGCCTATTGGGGCCCATGGTGATAAAGGAATTATCCTCCACATAATAACTAAAGAAGCTTTCTGAGAAACTGCATTGCCATGTGTGAATGCAACTCACGAGTTTAACGTTTCTCTTCAGTGATCAGTTTGTTAGCACAGTTTTCTGGAATCTGCAATTAGATACTTCATAGCGCAATGAACATTACAGTGACAAAGGAAATTTCCACAGATGAAACTAGAAAAAGCTTTCTTAGAAACTTCTTGGTGATGTGTGAATTCATCTCACAGAGTTTACACTTATGTTTCGTGGAGCAGTCCATTAACACTGTCTTTGGGGAACTGAGAAGGGCTTCTTTGGATCACATTGAGGCCTATACGCTGATAAAGGAAATTTCATCCGTTCAAAACGTGAAAGAAGTTTCTGAGAAACTTCTTTCTGATCTGTGAGTTCATCTCACAGAGTTACAACCTCTGCCTAAGAAGCAGTTTGCTAACAATTTGGTGGAATCTGCAAAGTGATATTTGGGAGCCTAGAGGCCCATGGTGATAAAGGAATGATCCTCACATAATACTAGAGAAGCTTTCTGAGAAACTGCATTGCCATGTGTGAATGCAACTCACAGAGTTACACGTTTCTCTTCAGTGATCAGTTTGTTAGCACAGTTTTCTGGAAATCTGCAATTAGATACTTCATAGCGCAATGAACATTACAGTGACAAAGGAAATTTCCACAGATGAAAACTAGAAAGAAGCTTTCTTAGAAACTTCTTGGTGATGTGTGAATTCATCTCACAGAGTTACACTTATGTTTCGTGGAGCAGTCCATTAACACTGTCTTTGGGGAAACTGAGAAGGGCTTCTTTGGATCACATTGAGGCCTACGCTGATAAAGGAAATTTCATCCGTTCAAAACGTGAAAGAAGCTTTCTGAGAAACTTCTTTCTGATCTGTGAGTTCATCTCACAGAGTTACAACCTCTGCCTTAAGAAGCAGTTTGCTAACACTTTTTTGGTGGAATCTGCAAAGTGATATTTGGGAGCCTATTGAGGCCCATGGTGATAAAGGAATTATCCTCACATAATAACTAAGAGAAGCTTTCTGAGAAACTGCATTGCCATGTGTGAATGCAACTCACAGAGTTACACGTTTCTCTTCAGTGATCAGTTTGTTAGCACAGTTTTCTGGAAATCTGCAATTAGATACTTCATAGCGCAATGAACATTACAGTGACAAAGGAAATTTCCACAGATGAAAACTAGAAAGAAGCTTTCTTAGAAACTTCTTGGTGATGTGTGAATTCATCTCACAGAGTTACACTTATGTTTCGTGGAGCAGTCCATTAACACTGTCTTTGGGGAAACTGAGAAGGGCTTCTTTGGATCACATTGAGGCCTACGCTGATAAAGGAAATTTCATCCGTTCAAAACGTGAAAGAAGCTTTCTGAGAAACTTCTTTCTGATCTGTGAGTTCATCTCACAGAGTTACAACCTCTGCCTCAAGAAGCAGTTTGCTAACACTTTTTGGTGGAATCTGCAAAGTGATATTTGGGAGCCTATTGGGCCCATGGTGATAAAGGAATTATCCTCACATAATAACTAAGAGAAGCTTTCTGAGAAACTGCATTGCCATGTGTGAATGCAACTCACAGAGTTACACGTTTCTCTTCAGTGATCAGTTTGTTAGCACAGTTTTCTGGAAATCTGCAATTAGATACTTCATAGCGCAATGAACATTACAGTGACAAAGGAAATTTCCACAGATGAAAACTAGAAAGAAGCTTCTTAGAAACTTCTTGGTGATGTGTGAATTCATCTCACAGAGTTACACTTATGTTTCGTGGAGCAGTCCATTAACACTGTCTTTGGGGAAACTGAGAAGGGCTTCTTTGGATCACATTGAGGCCTACGCTGATAAAGGAAATTTCATCCGTTCAAAACGTGAAAGAAGCTTTCTGAGAAACTTCTTTCTGATCTGTGAGTTCATCTCACAGAGTTACAACCTCTGCCTTAAGAAGCAGTTTGCTAACACTTTTTGTGGAATCTGCAAAGTGATATTTGGGAGCCTATTGGGGCCCATGGTGATAAAGGAATTATCCTCACATAATAACTAAAGAGAAGCTTTCTGAGAAACTGCATTGCCATGTGTGAATGCAACTCACAGAGTTACACGTTTCTCTTCAGTGATCAGTTTGTTAGCACAGTTTTCTGGAAATCTGCAATTAGATACTTCATAGCGCAATGAACATTACAGTGACAAAGGAAATTTCCACAGATGAAAACTAGAAAGAAGCTTTCTTAGAAACTTCTTGGTGATGTGTGAATTCATCTCACAGAGTTACACTTATGTTTCGTGGAGCAGTCCATTAACACTGCTTTGGGGAACTGAGAAGGGCTTCTTTGGATCACATTGAGGCCTACGCTGATAAAGGAAATTTCATCCGTTCAAAACGTGAAAGAAGCTTTCTGAGAAACTTCTTTCTGATCTGTGAGTTCATCTCACAGAGTTACAACCTCTGCCTTAAGAAGCAGTTTGCTAACATTTTTGGTGGAATCTGCAAAGTGATATTTGGGAGCCTATTGAGGCCCATGGTGATAAAGGAATTATCCTCATAATAACTAAAGAGAAGCTTTCTGAGAAACTGCATTGCCATGTGTGAATGCAACTCACAGAGTTACACGCTCTTCAGTGATCAGTTTGTTAGCACAGTTTTCTGGAAATCTGCAATTAGATACTTCACAGCGCAATGAACATTACAGTGACAAAGGAAATTTCCACAGATGAAAACTAGAAAGAAGCTTTCTTAGAAACTTCTTGGTGATGTGTGAATTCATCTCACAGAGTTACACTTATGTTTCGTGGAGCAGTCCATTAACACTGTCTTTGGGGAAACTGAGAAGGGCTTCTTTGGATCACATTGAGGCCTACGCTGATAAAGGAAATTTCATCCGTTCAAAACGTGAAAGAAGCTTTCTGAGAAACTTCTTTCTGATCTGTGAGTTCATCTCACAGAGTTACAACCTCTGCCTTAAGAAGCAGTTTGCTAACACTTTTTTGGTGGAATCTGCAAAGTGATATTTGGGAGCCTATTGAGGCCCATGGTGATAAAGGAATTATCCTCACATAATAACTAAGGAGAAGCTTTCTGAGAAACTGCATTGCCATGTGTGAATGCAACTCACAGAGTTACACGTTTCTCTTCAGTGATCAGTTTGTTAGCACAGTTTTCTGGAAATCTGCAATTAGATACTTCATAGCGCAATGAACATTACAGTGACAAAGGAAATTTCCACAGATGAAAACTAGAAAGAAGCTTTCTTAGAAACTTCTTGGTGATGTGTGAATTCATCTCACAGAGTTACACTTATGTTTCGTGGAGCAGTCCATTAACACTGTCTTTGGGGAAACTGAGAAGGGGCTTCTTTGGATCACATTGAGGCCTACGCTGATAAAGGAAATTTCATCCGTTCAAAACGTGAAAGAAGCTTTCTGAGAAACTTCTTTCTGATCTGTGAGTTCATCTCACAGAGTTACAACCTCTGCCTTAAGAAGCAGTTTGCTAACATTTTTGGTAATCTGCAAAGTGATATTTGGGAGCCTATTGAGGCCCATGGTGATAAAGGAATTATCTCTCAATAATAACTAAAGAGAAGCTTTCTGAGAAACTGCATTGCCATGTGTGAATGCAACTCACAGAGTTACACGTTTCTCTTCAGTGATCAGTTTGTTAGCACAGTTTTCTGGAAATCTGCAATTAGATACTTCACAGCGCAATGAACATTACAGTGACAAAGGAAATTTCCACAGATGAAAACTAGAAAGAAGCTTTCTTAGAAACTTCTTGGTGATGTGTGAATTCATCTCACAGAGTTACACTTATGTTTCGTGGAGCAGTCCATTAACACTGTCTTTGGGGAAACTGAGAAGGGCTTCTTTGGATCACATTGAGGCCTACGCTGATAAAGGAAATTTCATCCGTTCAAAACGTGAAAGAAGCTTTCTGAGAAACTTCTTTCTGATCTGTGAGTTCATCTCACAGAGTTACAACCTCTGCCTCAAGAAGCAGTTTGCTAACACTCTTTTCTGGAATCTGCAAAGTGATATTTGGGAGCCTATTGGGGCCCATGGTGATAAAGGAATTATCCTCACATAATAACTAAAGAGAAGCTTTGTGAGAAACTGCATTGCCATGTGTGAATGCAACTCACAGAGTTACGCCAGTGTTTTTTGGGGCCGTTTCTTAGGACTGTTTCCGTGGATTCCGAGAAGTGATATTTCAGATAGCTTTGAAGAATAGAAGGAGAAAACTAATATACTCCAAGAGAAAGCGGAACCAAGCTTTCTGCGAAACTGCTTTGTGATATGTGAATTCATTTCACAGTGTTCTATCACCCTTTCTCGGGGGAGTTTCCTAGCACTCATTTTGAGGAATCTCAGATGTGATGTCTTGGATATCGTTGAATCGCATGCTGAATAAGGAACTATCCTCAGAGAAACCTGCAGAGAAGCCTTCTCAGAAACTTCTTTGTTGTGGGTGAATTCAGCCCACAGATGTCCATCATTGTTTCCACTGAGAAACTTGCTAGCAGAGTTTTCGCAGAATCTGCAATAGGACACACGGTGGCGCTCCAAGACCACAAATAACCTCGTCTTACTAAAGTGGGAAGCTTTCTGAGAAACCGCTTTGTGATGTGTGAATTCAACTCACTAAGTTGCAGCTGTATTTCGTGGGGCCGTGGCCTAGCCCTATTTGTGTGGAATCTGAGAACAGATATTCCCGATCCCTTTGAAAACAATGGGGCCAATGGAAACATCTTCCAATAAAAATGAGAAAGAAGCTTTCTGAGAAACTTCTTTCTGATCTGTGAGTTCATCTCACAGAGTTACCACCTCTGCCCAAAGAAGCAGATGGCTAACACTCTGTTCGTGTAATCTGCAAAATGATATTTGGGAGCCTATTGGGGCCCATGGTGATAAAGGAATTATCCTCACATAACTAAAGAGAAGCTTTCTGAGAAACTGCATTGCCATGTGTGAATGCAACTCACAGAGTTATACGTTTCTCTTCAGTGATTTGTTAGCACAGTTTTCTGGAAATCTGCAATTAGATACTTCATAGCGCAATGAACATTACAGTGACAAAGGAAATTTCCACAGATGAAAACTAGAAAGAAGCTTTCTTAGAAACTTCTTGGTGATGTGTGAATTCATCTCACAGAGTTACACTTATTTTCGGGAGCAGTCCATTAACACTGTCTTTGGGGAATCTGAGAAGGGCTTCTTTGGATCACATTGAGGCCTACGCTGATAAAGGAAATTTCATCCGTTCAAAACGTGAAAGAAGCTTTCTGAGAAACTTCTTTCTGATCTGTGAGTTCATCTCACAGAGTTACAACCTCTGCCTCAAGAAGCAGTTTGCTAACACTTTTTGGTGGAATCTGCAAAGTGATAATTGGGAGCCTATTGGGGCCATGGTGATAAAAAATATCCTCACATAATAACTAAAGAGAAGCTTTCTGAGAAACTGCATTGCCATGTGTGAATGCAACTCACAGAGTTACACGTTTCTCTTCAGTGATCAGTTTGTTAGCACAGTTTTCTGGAATCTGCAATTAGATACTTCATAGCGCAATGAACATTACAGTGACAAAGGAAATTCCACAGATGAAAACTAAAAGAAGCTTTCTTAGAAACTTCTTGGTGATGTGTGAATTCATCTCACAGAGTTACACTTATGTTTCGTGGAGCAGTCCATTAACACTGTCTTTGGGGAAACTGAGAAGGGCTTCTTTGGATCACTTGAGGCCTACGCTGATAAAGGAAATTTCATCCGTTCAAAACGTGAAAGAAGCTTTCTGAGAAACTTCTTTCTGATCTGTGAGTTCATCTCACAGAGTTACAACCTCTGCCTCAGGAAGCAGTTTGCTAACACGCTTTTCGTGGAATCTGCAAAGTGATATTTGGGAGCCTATTGGGGCCCATGGTGATAAAGGAATTATCCTCACATAATAACTAAAGAGAAGCTTTGTGAGAAACTGCATTGCCATGTGTGAATGCAACTCACAGAGTTACGCCAGTGATTTTGGGGCCGTTTCTTAGGACTGTTTCCGTGGATTCCGAGAAGTGATATTTCAGATAGCTTTGAAGAATAGAAGGAGAAAACTAATATACTCCAAGAGAAAGCGGAACCAAGCTTTCTGCGAAACTGCTTTGTGATATGTGAATTCATTTCACAGTGTTCTATCACCCTTTCTCGGGGGAGTTTCCTAGCACTCATTTGAGGAATCTCAGATGTGATGTCTTGGATATCGTTGAATCGCATGCTGAATAAGGAACTATCCTCAGAGAAACCTGCAGAGAAGCCTTCTCAGAAACTTCTTTGTTGTGGGTGAATTCAGCCCACAGATGTCCATCATTGTTTCCACTGAGAAACTTGCTAGCAGAGTTTTCGCAGAATCTGCAATAGGACACACGGTGGCGCTCCAAGACCACAAATAACCTCGTCTTACTAAAGTGGGAAGCTTTCTGAGAAACCGCTTTGTGATGTGTGAATTCAACTCACTAAGTTGCAGCTGTATTTCGTGGGGCCGTGGCCTAGCCCTATTTGTGTGGAATCTGAGAACAGATATTCCCGATCCCTTTGAAAACAATGGGGCCAATGGAAACATCTTCCAATAAAAATGAGAAAGAAGCTTTCTGAGAAACTTCTTTCTGATCTGTGAGTTCATCTCACAGAGTTACCACCTCTGCCCAAAGAAGCAGATGGCTAACACTCTGTTCGTGTAATCTGCAAAATGATATTTGGGAGCCTATTGGGGCCCATGGTGATAAAGGAATTATCCTCACATAATAACTAAGAGAAGCTTTCTGAGAAACTGCATTGCCATGTGTGAATGCAACTCACAGAGTTACACGTTTCTCTTCAGTGATCAGTTTGTTAGCACAGTTTTCTGGAAATCTGCAATTAGATACTTCATAGCGCAATGAACATTACAGTGACAAAGGAAATTTCCACAGATGAAAACTAGAAAGAAGCTTTCTTAGAAACTTCTTGGTGATGTGTGAATTCATCTCACAGAGTTACACTTATGTTTCGTGGAGCAGTCCATTAACACTGTCTTTGGGGAAACTGAGAAGGGCTTCTTTGGATCACATTGAGGCCTACGCTGATAAAGGAAATTTCATCCGTTCAAAACGTGAAAGAAGCTTTCTGAGAAACTTCTTTCTGATCTGTGAGTTCATCTCACAGAGTTACAACCTCTGCCTTAAGAAGCAGTTTGCTAACACTTTTTTGGTGGAATCTGCAAAGTGATATTTGGGAGCCTATTGAGGCCCATGGTGATAAAGGAATTATCCTCACATAATAACTAAGGAGAAGCTTTCTGAGAAACTGCATTGCCATGTGTGAATGCAACTCACAGAGTTACACGTTTCTCTTCAGTGATCAGTTTGTTAGCACAGTTTTCTGGAAATCTGCAATTAGATACTTCAGCGCAATGAACATTACAGTGACAAAGGAAATTTCCACAGATGAAAACTAGAAAGAAGCTTTCTTAGAAACTTCTTGGTGATGTGTGAATTCATCTCACAGAGTTACACTTATGTTTCGTGGAGCAGTCCATTAACACTGTCTTTGGGGAAACTGAGAAGGGCTTCTTTGGATCACATTGAGGCCTACGCTGATAAAGGAAATTTCATCCGTTCAAAACGTGAAAGAAGCTTTCTGAGAGAACTTCTTTCTGATCTGTGAGTTCATCTCACAGAGTTACAACTCTGCTGCTCAAGAAGCAGTTTGCTAACACTCTTTCGTGGAATCTGCAAAGTGATATTTGGGAGCCTATTGGGGCCCATGGTGATAAAGGAATTATCCTCACATAATAACTAAAGAGAAGCTTTGTGAGAAACTGCATTGCCATGTGTGAATGCAACTCACAGAGTTACGCCAGTGTTTTTGGGCCGTTTCTTAGGACTGTTTCCGTGGATTCCGAGAAGTGATATTTCAGATAGCTTTGAAGAATAGAAGGAGAAAACTAATATACTCCAAGAGAAAGCGGAACCAAGCTTTCTGCGAAACTGCTTTGTGATATGTGAATTCATTTCACAGTGTTCTATCACCCTTTCTCGGGGAGTTTCCTAGCACTCATTTTGAGGAATCTCAGATGTGATGTCTTGGATATCGTTGAATCGCATGCTGAATAAGGAACTATCCTCAGAGAAACCTGCAGAGAAGCCTTCTCAGAAACTTCTTTGTTGTGGGTGAATTCAGCCCACAGATGTCCATCATTGTTTCCACTGAGAAACTTGCTAGCAGAGTTTTCAGAATCTGCAATAGGACACACGGTGGCGCTCCAAGACCACAAATAACCTCGTCTTACTAAAGTGGGAAGCTTTCTGAGAAACCGCTTTGTGATGTGTGAATTCAACTCACTAAGTTGCAGCTGTATTTCGTGGGGCCGTGGCCTAGCCCTATTTGTGTGGAATCTGAGAACAGATATTCCCGATCCCTTTGAAAACAATGGGGCCAATGGAAACATCTTCCAATAAAAATGAGAAAGAAGTTTCTGAGAAACTTCTTTCTGATCTCTGAGTTCATCTCACAGAGTTACCACCTCTGCCCAAAGAAGCAGATGGCTAACACTCTGTTCGTGTAATCTGCAAAATGATATTTGGGAGCCTATTGGGGCCCATGGTGATAAAGGAATATCCTCACATAATAACTAAAGAGAAGCTTTCTGAGAAACTGCATTGCCATGTGTGAATGCAACTCACAGAGTTATACGTTTCTCTTCAGTGATCACTTTGTTAGCACAGTTTTCTGGAAATCTGCAATTAGATACTTCATAGCGCAATGAACATTACAGTGACAAAGGAAATTTCCACAGATGAAAACTAGAAAGAAGCTTTCTTAGAAACTTCTTGGTGATGTGTGAATTCATCTCACAGAGTTACACTTATGTTTCGGGAGCAGTCCATTAACACTGTCTTTGGGGAATCTGAGAAGGGCTTCTTTGGATCACATTGAGGCCTACGCTGATAAAGGAAATTTCATCCGTTCAAAACGTGAAAGAAGCTTTCTGAGAAACTTCTTTCTGATCTGTGAGTTCATCTCACAGAGTTACAACCTCTGCCTCAAGAAGCAGTTTGCTAACACTTTTTTGGTGGAATCTGCAAAGTGATATTGGGAGCCTATTGGGCCCATGGTGATAAAGCAAATATCCTCACATAATAACTAAAGAGAAGCTTTCTGAGAAACTGCATTGCCATGTGTGAATGCAACTCACAGAGTTACACGTTTCTCTTCAGTGATCAGTTTGTTAGCACAGTTTCTGGAATCTGCAATTAGATACTTCATAGCGCAATGAATATTACAGTGACAAAGGAAATTCCACAGATGAAAACTAAAAGAAGCTTTCTTAGAAACTTCTTGATGATGTGTGAATTCATCTCACAGAGTTACACTTATGTTTCGTGGAGCAGTCCATTAACACTGTCTTTGGGGAAACTGAGAAGGGCTTCTTTGGATCACATTGAGGCCTACGCTGATAAAGGATATTTCATCCGTTCAAAACGTGAAAGAAGCTTTCTGAGAAGCTTCTTTCTGATCTGTGAGTTCATCTCACAGAGTTACAACCTCTGCCTTAAGAAGCAGTTTGCTAACACTTTTTGGTGGAATCTGCAAAGTGATATTGGGAGCCTATTGAGGCCCATGGTGATAAAGGAATTATCCTCACATAATAACTAAAGAGAAGCTTTCTGAGAAACTGCATTGCCATGTGTGATGCAACTCACAGAGTTACACGTTTCTCTTCAGTGATCAGTTGTTAGCACAGTTTTCTGGGAAATCTGCAATTAGATACTCATAGCGCAATGAACATTACAGTGACAAAGGAAATTCCACAGATGAAAACTAGAAAGCAGCTTCTTAGAAACTTCTTGGTGATGTGTGAATTCATCTCACAGAGTTTACACTTATGTTCGTGGAGCAGTCCATTAACACTGTCTTTGGGGAAACTGAGAAGGGCTTCTTTGGATCACATTGAGGCCTACGCTGATAAAGGAAATTTCATCCGTTCAAAACTTGAAAGAAGCTTTCTGAGAAAACTTCGTTTCTGATCTGTGAGTCATCTCACAGAGTTACAACCTCTGCCTTAAGAAGCAGTTTGCTAACACTTTTTGGTGGAATCTGCAAAGTGATATTTTGGGAGCCTATTGAGGCCCATGGTGATAAGGAATATCCTCACATAATAACTAAGGAGAAGCTTTCTGAGAAACTGCATTGCCATGTGTGAATGCAACTCACAGAGTTACACGTTTCTTTCAGTGATCCGTTTGTTAGCACAGTTTCTGGGAAATCTGCAATTAGATACTTCACAGCGCAATGAACATTACAGTGACAAAGGAAATGTCCACAGATGAAAACTAGAAAGAAGCTTTCTTAGAAACTTTTGGTGATGTGTGAATTCATCTCACAGAGTTACACTTATGTTTCGTGGAGCAGTCCATTAACACTGTCTTTGGGGAATCTGAGAGGGCTTCTTTGGATCACATTGAGGCCTACTGTTAAAGGAACATTTCATCCGTTCAAAACGTGAAAGAAGCTTTCTGAGAAACTTCTTTCTGATCTGTGAGTTCATCTCACAGAGTTACAACCTCTGCCTTAAGAAGCAGTTTGCTAACAATTTTTTGGTGGAATCTGCAAAGTGTGATATTGGGAGCCTATTGGGCCCATGGTGATAAAGGAATTATCCCCCATAATAACTAAAGAGAAGCTTTCTGAGAAACTGCATTGCATTGTGTGAATGCAACTCACAGAGTTACACGTTCTCTTCAGTGATCAGTTTGTTAGCACAGTTTTCTGGAAATCTGCAATTAGATACTTCACAGCGCAATAACATTACAGTGACAAAGGAAATTTCCACAGATGAAAACTAGAAAGAAGCTTTCTTAGAAACTTCTTGGTGATGTGTGAATTCATCTCACAGAGTTACACTTATGTTTCGTGGAGCAGTCCATTAACACTGTCTTTGGGGAAACTGAGAAGGGCTTCTTTGGATCACATTGAGGCCTACGCTGATAAAGGAAATTTCATCCGTTCAAAACGTGAAAGAAGCTTTTGAGAAAGTTCTTTCTGATCTGTGAGTTCATCTCACAGAGTTACAACCTCTGCCTTAAGAAGCAGTTTGCTAACACTTTTTGGTGGAATCTGCAAAGTGATATTTGGGAGCCTATTGAGGCCCATGGTGATAAAGGAATTATCCTCACATAATAACTAAGGAGAAGCTTTCTGAGAAACTGCATTGCCATGTGTGAATGCAACTCACAGAGTTACACGTTTCTCTTCAGTGATCAGTTTGTTAGCACAGTTTTCTGGAAATCTGCAATTAGATACTTCACAGCGCAATGAACATTACAGTGACAAAGGAAATGTCCACAGATGAAAACTAGAAAGAAGCTTTCTTAGAAACTTTGGTGATGTGTGAATTCATCTCACAGAGTTACACTTATGTTTCGTGGAGCAGTCCATTAACACTGTCTTTGGGGAAACTGAGAAGGGCTTCTTTGGATCACATTGAGGCCTACGCTGATAAAGGAAATTTCATCCGTTCAAAACGTGAAAGAAGCTTTCTGAGAAACTTCTTTCTGATCTGTGAGTTCATCTCACAGAGTTACAACCTCTGCCTCAAGAAGCAGTTGCTAACACTCTTTTCTGGAATCTGCAAGGTGATATTTGGGAGCCTATTGGGGCCCATGGTGATAAAGGAATTATCCTCACATAATAACTAAAGAGAAGCTTTGTGAGAAACTGCATTGCCATGTGTGAATGCAACTCACAGAGTTACGCCAGTGTTTTTTAGGGCCGTTTCTTAGGACTGTTTCCGTGGATTCGAGAAGTGATATTTCAGAATCGCTTTGAAGAATAGAAGGAGAGAAAACAATATACTCCAAGAGAAAGCGGAACCAAGCTTTCTGCGAAACTGCTTGTGATATGTGAATTCATTTCACAGTGTTCTATCACCCTTTCTCGGGGGAGTTTCCTAGCACTCATTTTGAGGAATCTCAGATGTGATGTCTTGGATATCGTTGAATCGCATGCTGAATAAGGAACTATCCTCAGAGAAACCTGCAGAGAAGCCTTCTCAGAAACTTCTTTGTTGTGGGTGAATTCAGCCCACAGATGTCCATCATTGTTTCCACTGAGAAACTTGCTAGCAGAGTTTTCGCAGAATCTGCATAGGACACGGTGGCGCTCCAAGACCACAAATAACCCTCGTCTTACTAAAGTGGGAAGCTTTCTGAGAAACCGCTTTGTGATGTGTGAATTCAACTCACTAAGTTGCAGCTGTATTTCGTGGGGCCGTGGCCTAGCCCTATTTGTGTGGAATCTGAGAACAGATATTCCGATCCCTTTGAAAACAATGGGGCCAATGGAAACATCTTCCAATAAAAATAGGAAAGAAGCTTTCTGAGAAACTTCTTTCTGATCTGTGAGTTCATCTCACAGAGTTACCACTCTGCCCAAGAAGAGCAGATGGCTAACACTCTGTTCGTGTAATCTGCAAAATGATATTTGGGAGCCTATTGGGGCCCATGGTGATAAAGGAATTATCCTCACATAATAACTAAAGAGAAGCTTTCTGAGAAACTGCATTGCCATGTGTGAATGCAACTCACAGAGTTATACGTTTTCTTCAGTGATCAGTTTGTTAGCACAGTTTTCTGGAAATCTGCAATTAGATACTTCATAGCGCAATGAACATTACAGTGACACAAGGAAATTTCCACAGATGAAAACTAGAAAGAAGCTTTCTTAGAAACTTCTTGGTGATGTGTGAATTCATCTCACAGAGTTACACTTATGTTTCGTGGAGCAGTCCATTAACACTGTCTTTGGGGAATCTGAGAAGGCTTCTTTGGATCACATTGAGGCCTACGCTGATAAAGGAAATTTCATCGTTCAAAAACGTGAAAGAAGCTTTTTGAGAAAGTCTTTCTGATCTGTGAGTTCATCTCACCAGAGTTACAACTCTGCCTAAGAAGCAGTTTGCTAACACTTTTGTGGTGGAATCTGCAAAGTGATATTTGGGAGCCTTTGAGGCCCATGGTGATAAAGGAATTATCCTCACATAATAACTAAGGAGAAGCTTTCTGAGAAACTGCATTGCCATGTGGGAATGAACTCACAGAGTTACACGTTTCTCTTCAGTGATCAGTTGTTAGCACAGTTTTCTGGAAATCTGCAATTAGATACTTCACAGCGCAATGAACATTACAGTGACAAAGGAAATTTCCACAGATGAAAACTAGAAAGAAGCTTTCTTAGAAACTTCTTGGTGATGTGTGAATTCATCTCACAGAGTTACATTATGTTTCGTGGAGCAGTCCACTAACACTGTCTTGGGGAAATCTGAGAAGGGCTTCTTTGGATCACATTGAGGCCTACGCTGATAAAGGAAATTTCATCCGTTCAAAAACGTGAAAGAAGCTTTCTGAGAAACTTCTTTCTGATCTGTGAGTTCATCTCACAGAGTTACAACCTCTGCCTCAAGAAGCAGTTTGCTAACACTCTTTCTTGGAATCTGCAAAGTGATATTGGGAGCCTATTGGGGCCCATGGTGATAAAGGAATTATCCTCACATAATAACTAAAGAGAAGCTTGTGAGAAACTGCATTGCCATGTTGAATGCAACTCACAGAGTTACGCCAGTGTTTTTTTGGGCCGTTCTTAGGACTGTTTCCGTGGATTCCGAGAAGTGATATTTCAGATAGCTTTGAAGATAGAAGGAGAAAACTAATATACTCCAAGAGAAAGCGGAACCAAGCTTTCTGCGAAACTGCTTTGTGATATGTGAATTCATTTCACAGTGTCTATCACCCTTTCTCGGGGGAGTTTCCTAGCACTCATTTTGAGGAATCTCAGATGTGATGTCTTGGATATCGTTGAATCGCATGCTGAATAAGGAACTATCCTCAGAGAAACCTGCAGAGAGAGCCTTCTCAGAAACTTCTTTGTGTGGGTGAATTCAGCCCACAGATGTCCATCATTGTTTCCACTGAGAAACTTGCTAGCAGAGTTTCGCAGAATCTGCAATAGGACACGGTGGCGCTCCAAGACCACAAATAACCTCGTCTTACTAAAGTGGGAAGCTTTCTGAGAAAACCGCTTTGTGATGTGTGAATTCAACTCACTAAGTTGCAGCTGTATTTCGTGGGGCCGTGGCCTAGCCCTATTGTGTGGAATCTGAGAACAGATATTCCCGATCCCTTTGAAAACAATGGGGCCAAGGAAACATCTTCCAATAAAAATGAGAAGAAGCTTTCTGAGAAACTTCTTTCTGATCTGTGAGTTCATCTCACAGAGTTACCCACCTCTGCCCAAGAAGCAGATGCTAACACTCTGTTCGTGTAATCTGCAAATGATATTTGGGAGCCTATTGGGGCCATGGTGATAAAAGAATTATCCTCACATAATAACTAAAGAGAAGCTTTCTGAGAAACTGCATTGCCATGTGTGAATGCAACTCACAGAGTTATACGTTTCTTTCAGTGACAGTTTGTTAGCACAGTTTTCTGGAAATCTGCAATTAGATACTTCATAGCGCAATGAACAGTACGTGACAAAGTAAATTTCCACAGATGAAAACTAAAGAAGCTTCTTAGAAACTTCTTGTGTGATGTGTGAATTCATTCACAGAGTTACACTTATGTTTCGGAGCAGTCCATTAACACTGTCTTTGGGGAACTGAGAAGGGCTTCTTTGGATCACATTGAGGCCTACGCTGATAAAGGAAATTTCATCCGTTCAAAACGTGAAAGAAGCTTTTTGAGAAAGTTGTTTCTGATCTGTGAGTTCATCTCACAGAGTTACAACCTCTGCCTTAAGAAGCAGTTTGCTAACACTTTTGTGGTGGAATCTGCAAAGTGATATTGGGAGCCTATTGAGGACCATGGTGATAAAGGAATCCTCACATAATAACTAAGGAGAAGCTTTCTGAGAAACTGCATTGCCATGTGTGAATGCAACTCACAGAGTTACACGTTTCTCTTCAGTGATCAGTTTGTTAGCACAGTTTCTGGAAATCTGCAATTAGATACTTCACAGCGCAATGACATACAGTGAAAAGGAAATGTCCACAGATGAAAACTAGAAAGAAGCTTTCTTAGAAACTTCTTGGTGATGTGTGAATTCATCTCACAGAGTTACACTTATGTTTCGTGGAGCAGTCCACTAACACTGTCTTGGGGAATCTGAGAGGGCTTTTTTGGATCACATTGAGGCCTACGCTGATAAAGGAAATTTCATCCGTTCAAAACGTGAAAGAAGCTTTCTGAGAAACTCTTTCTGATCTGTGAGTTCATCTCACAGAGTTACAACCTCTGCCTCAAGAAGCAGTTTGCTAACACTCTTTTCTTGGAATCTGCAAAGTGATATTGGGAGCCTATTGGGGCCCATGGTGATAAAGGAATTATCCCTCACATAATAACTAAAGAGAAGCTTTGTGAGAAACTGCATTGCCATGTGTGAATGCAACTCACAAGAGTTACGCGGTGTTTTTTGGGGCCGTTCTTAGGACTGTTTCCGTGGATTCCGAGAAGTGATATTTCAGATAGCTTTGAAGAATAGAAGGAGAAAACTAATAACTCCAAGAGAAAGCGGAACCAAGCTTTCTGCGAAACTGCTTTGTGATATGTGAATTCATTTCACAGTGTTCTATCACCCTTTCTCGGGGGAGTTTCCTAGCACTCATTTGAGGAATCTCAGATGTGATGTCTTGGATATCGTTGAATCGCATGCTGAATAAGGAACTATCCTCAGAGAACATGCAGAGAAGCCTTCTCAGAAATTCTTTCTTGTGGGTGAATTCAGCCCACAGATGTCCATCATTGTTTCCACTGAGAAACTTGCTAGCAGAGTTTTCGCAGAATCTGCAATAGGACACGGTGGCGCTCCAAGACCACAAATAACCTCGTCTTACTAAGTGGGAAGCTTTCTGAGAAACCGCTTTGTGATGTGTGAATTCAATCACTAAGTTGCAGCTGTAATTTCGTGGGGCCGTGGCCTAGCCCTATTTGTGTGGAATCTGAGAACAGATATTCCCGATCCCTTGAAAACAATGGGGCCAATGGAAACATCTTCCAATAAAATGAGAAAGAAGCTTTCTGAGAAACTTCTTTCTCATCTGTGATTCATCTCACAGAGTTACCACCTCTGGCCCAAAGAAGCAGATGGCTAACACTCTCGTGTGTAATCTGCAAAAATGATTTGGGAGCCTATTGGGGCCCATGGTGATAAAGGAATATCCTCCCACATAACTAAAAGAGAAGCTTTCTGAGAACTGCATTGCCATGTGTGAATGCAACTCACAGAGTTATACGTTTTCTTCAGTGATCAGTTGTTAGCACAGTTTTCTGGAAATCTGCAATTAGATACTTCATAGCGCAATGAACATTACAGTGACAAAGTAAATTTCCACAGATGAAAACTAGAAAGAAGCTTTCTTAAAACTTCTTGTGATGTGTGAATTCATCTCACAGAGTTACACTTATGTTTCGTGGAGCAGTCCATTAACACTGTCTTTGGGGAATCTGAGAAGGGCTCTTTGGATCACATGAGGCCTACGCTGATAAAGGGAATTTCATCCGTTCAAAACGTGAAAGAAGCTTTCTGAGAAACTTCTTTCTGATCTGTGAGTTCATCTCACAGAGTTACAACCTCTGCATCAAGAAGCAGTTTGCTAACCTCTTTCGTGGAATCTGCAAGTGATATTTGGAGCCTATTGGGGCCCATGTGATAAAGGAATTATCCTCACATAATAACT
>NW_022141642.1:0-42025 GCF_007565055.1 Rhinopithecus roxellana
TTGAGGCAGAGGTTGTAACTCTGTGAGATGAACTCACAGATCACAAAGAAGTTTCTCAGAAATCTTCTTTCACGTTTCGAACGGATGAAATTTCCTTTATCAACGTAGGCCTCAATGTGATCCAAAGAAGCCCTTCTCAGATTCCTCAAAGACAGTGTTAATGGACTGCTCCACGAAACATAAGTGTAACTCTGTGAGATGAATTCGCACATCACCAAGAAGTTTCTAAGAAAGCTTCTTTCTAGTTTTCATCTGTGGATATTTCCTTTGTCACTGTAATGTTCATTGCGCTATGAAGTATCTGAATGCAGATATCCAGAAAACTGTGCTCTCAATGCAGTTTCTCAGAAAGCTTCTCTTTGCTTATTATGTAAGGATATTACCTTTATACCCATGGGCCCCAATAGGTTTCCCAAATATCACTTTGAAGATCCACGAGAAGAGTGTTAGCAAACTTCTTCTTGAGGCAGAGGTTGTAACTCTGTGAGATGAACTCACAGATCAGAAAGAAGTTTCTCAGAAAGCTTCTTCACGTTTTGAACGGATTCAAATTTCCTTATCAGCATAGGCCTCATGTGATCCAAAGAAGCCCTTCTCAGTTTCCCCCAAAGACATTGTTAATGGACTACTCCACGAAACATAAGTGTAACTCTGTGAGATGAATTCACACATCACCTAGAAGTTTCTAAGAAAGCTTCTTTCTTGTTTTCATCTGTGGATATTTCCTTGTCACTGTAATGTTCATTGCGCTATGAAGTATCTAATTGCAGATTTCCAGAAAACTGTGCTAACAAACTGATCACTGAAGAGAAACGGGTAACTCTGTGAGTTGCATTCACACATGGCAGTGCAGTTTCTCAGAAAGCTTCTCTTTAGTTTTTATGTGAGGATATTTCCTTTATCACCATGGGCCCCTATAGGCTCCCAAATATCACTTTGCAGATTCCACGAGAAGAGTGTTAGCAAACTGCTTCTTGAGGCAGAGGTTGTAACTCTGTGAGATGAACTCACAGATCAGAAACAAGTTTCTCACAAAGCTTCTTTCACGTTTTGAACGAAAGAAATTTCCTTTATCAGCATAGGCCTCAATGTGATCCAAAAAGCCCTTCTCAGATTCCTCAAAGACAGTGTTAATGGACTGCTCAGTGAAACATAAGTGTAACTCTGTGAGATGAATTCATACATCACCAAGAAGTTTCTAAGAAAGCTTCTTTCTAGTTTTCATCTGTGGATATTTCCTTTTTCACTGTAATGTTCATTGCGCTATGAAGTATCTATTGCAGATCTCCAGAAAACTGTGCTAACAAACTGATCACTGAAGAGAAACGTGTATCTCTGTGAGTTGCATTCACACATGGCAATGCAGTTTCTCAGAAAGCTTCTCTTTAGTTATTATGTGAGGATATTTCCTTTATCACCATGGGCCCCTATAGGCTCCCAAATATCACTTTGCAGATTGCACGAGAAGAGTGTTAGCAAACGTCTTCTTGAGGCAGAGGTTGTAACTCTGTGAGATGAACTCACAGATCAGAAAGAAGTTTCTCAGAAAGCTTCTTTCACGTTTTGAACGGATGAAATTTCCTTTATCAGCGTAGGCCTCCATGTGATCCAAAGAAGCACTTCTCAGATTCCTCAAAGACAGTGTTAATGGACTGCTCCACGAAACATAAGTGTAACTCTCTGCGATGAATTCACACATCACCAAGAAGTTTATAAGAAACCTTCTTTCTAGTTTTCATCTGTGGAAATTTCCTTTATCACTGTAATGTTCATTGCGCTATGAAGTATCTAATTGCAGATCTCCAGAAAACTGTGCTAACAGACTGATCACTGAAGAGAAACGTTGTAACTCTGTGAGTTGCATTCACATATGGCAATGCAGTTTCTCAGAAAGCTTCTCTTTAGTTATTATGTGAGGATATTTCCTTTATCAACATGGGCCCCAACAGGCTCCCAAATATCACTTGGCAGATTCCACAAAAAGAGTGTTAGCAAACTGCTTCTTAGGCAGAGGTTGTAACTCTGTGAGACGAACTCACAGATCAGAAAGAAGTTTCTCAGAAAGCTTCTTTCACGTTTTGAATGGATGAAATTTCCTTTATCAGCGTAGGCCTCAATGTGATCCAAAGAAGCCCTTCTCAGATTCCTCAAAGACAGTGTTAATGGACTGCTCCACGAAACATAAGTGTAACTCTGTGAGATGAATTCACACATCACCAAGAAGTTTCTAAGAAAGCTTCTTTCTAGTTTTCATCTGTGGATATTTCCTTTGTCACTGTAATGTTCATTGCGCTATGAAGTATCTAAATGCAGATTTCCAGAAAACTGTGCTGGCATGCAGTTTCTCAGAAAGCTTCTCTTTAGTTATTATGTGAGGATATTTCCTTTATAACCATGGGCCCCAATAGGCTTGCAAATATCACTTTGCAGATTCCACGAAATGAGTGTTAGCAAACTGCTTCTTGAGGCAGAGGTTGTAACTCTGTGAGATGAACTCACAGATCAGAAAGAAGTTTCTCTGAAAGCTTCTTTCACGTTTTGAACGGATGAAATTTCCTTTATCAGCATAGGCCTCAATATGATCCAAAGAAGCTTTCTCAGTTTCCCCAAAGACAGTGTTAATGAACTGCTCCACGAAACATAAGTGTAACTCTGTGAGATGAACTCACACAACACCAAGAAGTTTCTACGAAAGCTTCTTTCTAGTTTTCATCTGTGGATATTTCCTTTGTCACTGTAATGTTCATTGCGCTATGAAGTATCTAATTGCAGATTTCCAGAAAACTGTGCTAACAAACTGATCACTGAAGAGAAACGTGTAACTCTGTGAGTTGCATTCACACATGGCAATGCAGTTTCTCAGAAAGCTTCTCTTTTTGTTATTATGTGAAGATATTTCCTTTATCACCCTGGGACCCTATAGGCTCCTAAATATCACTTTGCAGATTCCACGAGAAGAGTGTTAGCAAACTTCTTCTTGAGGCAGATGTTGTAACTCTGTGAGATGAACTCACAGATCAGAAAGAAGTTTCTCAGAAACCTTCTTGCACGTTTTGAATGGATGAAATTTCCTTTATCAGCGTAGGCCTCAATGTGATCCAAAGAAGCCCTTCTCAGACTCCTCAAAGACAGTGTTAATGGACTGCTCCACGAAACATAAGTGTAACTCTGTGAGATGAATTCACACATCACCAAGAAGTTTCTAAGAAAGCTTCTTTCTAGTTTCCATTTGTGGATATTTCCTTTGTCACTGTAATGTTCATTGCGCTATGAAGTATCTAAATGCAGATTTCCAGAAAACTGTGCTGGCAATGTAGTTTCTCAGAAAGCTTCTCTTTAGTTATTATGTGAGGATATTTCCTTTATCACCATGGGCCCCAATAGGCTCCCAAATATCACTTTGCAGATTCCACGAGAAGAGTGCTAGCAAACTTCTACTTGAGGCAGAGGTTGTAACTCTATGAGATGAACTCACAGATCAGAAAGAAGTTTCTCAGAAAGCTTCTTTCACGTTTTGAACGGATGAAATTTCCTTTATCAGCGTAGGCCTCAATGTGATCCAAAGAAGCCCTTCTCAGATTCCTCAAAGACAGTGTTAATGCACTGCTCCACGAAACATATGTGTAACTCTGTGTGATGAATTCACACATCACCAAGAAGTTTCTAAGAAAGCTTCTTTCTAGTTTTCATCTGTGGATATTTCCTTTGTCAGTGTTATATTCATTGCGCCATGAAGTATCTAATTGCAGATCTCCAGAAAACTGTGCTAACAAACTGATCACTGAAGAGAAACGTGTAACTCTGTGAGTTGCATTCACACATGGCAATGCAGTTTCTCAGAAAGCTTCTCTTTAGTTATTATGTGAGGATATTTCCTTTATCACCATGGGCCCCTATAGGCTCCCAAATATCACTTTGCAGATTCCACGAGAAGAGTGTTAGCAAACTTCTTCTTGAGGCAGAGGTTGTAACTCTGTGAGATGAACTCACAGATCAGAAAGAAGTTTCTCAGAAAGCTTCTTTCACGTTTTGAACGGATGAAATTTCCTTTATCAGCGTAGGCCTCAATGTGATCCAAAGAAGCCCTTCTCAGTGTCCCCAAAGACAGTGTTAATGGACTGCTCCACGAAACATAAGTGTAACTCTGTGAGATGAATTCACACATCACCAAGAATTTTCTAGGAAAGCTTCTTTGTAGTTTTCATCTGTGGATATTTCCTTTGTCACTGTTATGTTCATTGCGCTATGAAGTATCTAATTGCAGATCTCCAGAAAACTGTGCTAACAAACTGATCACTGAAGAGAAACGTGTAACTCTGTGAGTTGCATTCACACATGGCAGTGCAGTTTCTCAGAAAGCTTCTCTTTAGTTATTATGTGAGGATATTTCCTTTATCACCCTGGGCCCCTATAGGCTCCCAAATATCACTTTGCAGATTCCACGAGAAGAGTGTTAGCAAACTTCTTCTTGAGGCAGAGGATGTAACTCTGTGAGATGAACTCACAGATCAGAAAGAAGTTTCTCAGAAAGCTTCTTTCACGTTTTGAACGCATGAAATTTCCTTTATCAGTGTAGTCCTCAATGTGATCCAAAGAAGCCCTTCTCAGCTTCCTCAAAGACAGTGTAAATGTACTGCTCCACGAAACAAAAGTGTAACTCTGTGAGATGAATTCACACATCACCAAGAAGATTCTAAGAAAGCTTCTTTCTAGTTTTCATCTGTGGATATTTCCTTTGTCACTGTAATGTTCATTGCGCTATGAAGTATCTAATTGCAGATCTCCAGAAAACTGTGCTAACAAACTGATCACTGAAGAGAAACGTGTAACTCTGTGAGTTGCATTCACACATGGCAATGCAGTTTCTCAGAAAGCTTCTCTTTAGTTATTATGTGAGGATATTTCCTTTATCACCTTGGGAACCAGTAGGCTCCCAAATATCACTTTTCAGATTCCACGAGAAGAGTGTTAGCAAACTGCTTCTTGAGGCAGAGGTTGTAACTCTGTGAGATGAACTCACAGATCAGAAACAAGTTTCTCACAAAGCTTCTTTCACGTTTTCAACGGAAGAAATTTCCTTTATCAGCATAGGCCTCAGTGTGATCCAAAAAGCCCTTCTCAGATTCCTCAAAGACAGTGTTAATGGACTGCTCAGCGAAACATAATGTAACTCTGTGAGATGAATTCAGACATCACCAAGAAGTTTCTAAGAAAGCTTCTTTCTAGTTTTCATCTGTGGATATTTCCTTTTTCACTGTAATGTTCATTGCGCAATGAAGTATCTAATTGCAGATCTCCAGAAAACTGTGCTAACAAACTGATCACTGAAGAGAAACGTGTATCTCTGTGAGTTGCATTCACACATGGCAATGCAGTTTCTCAGAAAGCTTCTCTTTAGTTATTATGTGAGGATATTTCCTTTATCACCATGGGCCCCTATAGGCTCCCAAATATCACTTTGCAGATTGCACGAGAAGAGTGTTAGCAAACGTCTTCTTGAGGCAGAGGTTGTAACTCTGTGAGATGAACTCACAGATCAGAAAGAAGTTTCTCAGAAAGCTTCTTTCACGTTTTGAACGGATGAAATTTCCTTTCTCAGCGTAGGCCTCCATGTGATCCAAAGAAGCCCTTCTCAGATTCCTCAAAGACAGTGTTAATGGACTGCTCCACGAAACATAAGTGTAACTCTCTGCGATGAATTCACACATCACCAAGAAGTTTATAAGAAACCTTCTTTCTAGTTTTCATCTGTGGAAATTTCCTTTATCACTCTAATGTTCATTGCGCTATGAATTATCTAATTGCAGATCTCCAGAAAATTGTGCTAACAAACTGATCACTGAAGAGAAACGTGTAACTCTGTGAGTTGCATTCACATATGGCAATGCAGTTTCTCAGAAAGCTTCTCTTTAGTTATTATGTGAGGATATTTCCTTTATCAACATGGGCCCCAACAGGCTCCCAAATATCACTTGGCAGATTCCACAAAAAGAGTGTTAGCAAACTGCTTCTTTAGGCAGAGGTTGTAACTCTGTGAGACGAACTCACAGATCAGAAAGAAGTTTCTCAGAAAGCTTCTTTCACGTTTTGAATGGATGAAATTTCCTTTATCAGCGTAGGCCTCAATGTGATCCAAAGAAGCCCTTCTCAGATTCCTCAAAGACAGTGTTAATGGACTGCTCCACGAAACATAAGTGTAACTCTGTGAGATGAATTCACACATCACCAAGAAGTTTCTAAGAAAGCTTCTTTCTAGTTTTCATCTGTGGATATTTCCTTTGTCACTGTAATGTTCATTGCGCTATGAAGTATCTAAATGCAGATTTCCAGAAAACTGTGCTGGCAATGCAGTTTCTCAGAAAGCTTCTCTTTAGTTATTATGTGAGGATATTTCCTTTATAACCATGGGCCCCAATAGGCTTGCAAATATCACTTTGCAGATTCCACGAAATGAGTGTTAGCAAACTGCTTCTTGAGGCAGAGGTTGTAACTCTGTGAGATGAACTCACAGATCAGAAAGAAGTTTCTCTGAAAGCTTCTTTCACGTTTTGAACGGATGAAATTTCCTTTATCAGCATAGGCCTCAATATGATCCAAAGAAGCTTTCTCAGTTTCCCCAAAGACAGTGTTAATGAACTGCTCCACGAAACATAAGTGTAACTCTGTGAGATGAACTCACACAACACCAAGAAGTTTCTACGAAAGCTCTTTCTAGTTTTCATCTGTGGATATTTCCTTTGTCACTGTAATGTTCATTGCGCTATGAAGTATCTAATTGCAGATTTCCAGAAAACTGTGCTAACAAACTGATCACTGAAGAGAAACGTGTAACTCTGTGAGTTGCATTCACACATGGCAATGCAGTTTCTCAGAAAGCTTCTCTTTTTGTTATTATGTGAAGATATTTCCTTTATCACCCTGGGACCCTATAGGCTCCCAAATATCACTTTGCAGATTCCACGAGAAGAGTGTTAGCAAACTTCTTCTTGAGGCAGAAGTTGTAACTGTGTGAGATGAACTCACAGATCAGAAAGAAGTTTCTCAGAAAGCTTCTTGCACGTTTTGAATGGATGAAATTTCCTTTATCAGCGTAGGCCTCAATGTGATCCAAAGAAGCCCTTCTCAGATTCCTCAAAGACAGTGTTAATGGACTGCTCCACGAAACATAAGTGTAACTCTGTGAGATGAATTCACACATCACCAAGAAGTTTCTAAGAAAGCTTCTTTCTAGTTTCCATTTGTGGATATTTCCTTTGTCACTGTAATGTTCATTGCGCTATGAAGTATCTAAATGCAGATTTCCAGAAAACTGTGCTGGCAATGCAGTTTCTCAGAAAGCTTCTCTTTAGTTATTATGTGAGGATATTTCCTTTATCACCATGGGCCCCAATAGGCTCCCAAATATCACTTTGCAGATTCCACGAGAAGAGTGTTAGCAAACTTCTTCTTGAGGCAGAGGTTGTAACTCTGTGAGAGGAACTCACAGATCAGAAAGAAGTTTCTCAGAAAGCTTCTTTCACGTTTTGAACGGATGAAATTTCCTTTATCAGCGTAGGCCTCAATGTGATCCAAAGTAGCCCTTCTCAGATTCCTCAAAGACAGTGTTAATGGACTGCTTCACGAAACATAAGTGTAACTCTGTGAGTTGAATTCACACATCACCAAGAAGTTTCTAAGAAAGCTTCTTTTTAGTTTTCATCTGTGGATATACCCTTTGTCACTGTAATGTTCATTGCGCTATGAAGTATCTAAATGCAGATTTCCAGAAAACTGTGCTGGCAATGCAGTTTCTCAGAAAGCTTCTCTTTAGTTATTATGTGAGGATATTTCCTTTATCACCATGGGCCCCTATAGTCTCCCAAATATCACTTTGCAGATTGCACGAGAAGAGTGTTAGCAAACTTCTTCTTGAGGCAGAGGTTGTAACTCTGTGAGATGAACTCACAGATCAGAAAGAAGTTTCTCAGAAAGCTTCTTTCACGTTTTGAACGCATGAAATTTCCTTTATCAGCGTAGTCCACCATGTGATCCAAAGTAGCCCTTCTCAGATTCCTCAAAGACAGTGTTAATGGACTGCTTCACGAAACATAAGTGTAACTCTCTGAGATGAATTTACACATCACCAAGAAGTTTCTAAGAAACCTTCTTTCTAGTTTTCATTTGTGGATATTTCCTTTGTCACTGTAATGTTCATTGCGCTATGAAGTATCTAATTGCAGATATCCAGAAAACTGTGCTAACAAACTGATCACTGAAGAGAAACGTGTAACTCGGTGAGTTTCATTCACACATGGCAATGCAGTTTCTCAGAAAGCTTCTCTTTAGTTATTATGAGGATATTTCCTTTATCACCATGGGCCCCTATAGGCTCCCAAATATCACTTTGCAGATTGCACGAGAAGAGTGTTAGCAAACTTCTTCTTGAGGCAGAGGTTGTAACTCTGTGAGATGAACTCACAGATCAGAAAGAAGTTTCTCAGAAAGCTTCTTTCACGTTTTGAACGGATGAAATTTCCTGTGTCAGCGTAGGCCTCAATGTGATCCAAAGAAGCCCTTCTCAGATTCCTCAAAGAGAGTATTAATGGACTGCTCCATGAAACATAAGTGTAACTCTCTGAGATGAATTCACACATCACCAAGAAGTTTCTAAGAAAGCTTCTTTATAGTTTTCATCTGTGGATATTTCCTATGTCACTGTAATGTTCATTGCGCTATGAAGTATCTAATTGCAGATATCCAGAAAACTGTGCTAACAAACTGATCACTGAAGAGAAACGTGTAACTCTGTGAGTTTCATTCACACATGGCAATGCAGTTTCTCAGAAAGTTTCTCTTTAGTTATTATGTGAGGATATTTCCTTTATCACCATGGGCCCATATAGGCTCCCAAATATCACTTTGCAGATTGCACGAGAAGAGTGTTAGCAAACTTCTTCTTGAGGCAGAGGTTGTAACTCAGTGAGATGAACTCACAGATCATAAAGAAGTTTCTCAGAAAGCTTCTTTCACGTTTTGAACGGATGAAATTTCCTGTGTCAGCGTAGGCCTCAATGTGATCCAAAGAAACCCTTCTCAGATTCCTCAAAGACCATGTTAATGGACTGCTCCACGAAACATAAGTGTAACTCTGTGAGATGAATTCACACATCACCAAGAAGTTTCTAAGAAAGCTTCTTTCTAGTTTTCATCTGTGGATATTTCCTTTGTCACTGTAATGTTCATTGCGCTATGAAGTATCTAATTGCAGATCTCCAGAAAACTGTGTTAACAAACTGATCACTGAAGAGAAACGTGTAACTCTGTGAGTTGCATTCACACATGGCAATGCAGTTTCTCAGAAAGCTTCTGTTTAGTTATTATGTGAGGATATTTCCTTTATCACCATGGGCCCCAATAGGCTCCCAAATATCACTTTGCAGATTCCACAAAAAGAGTGTTAGCAAACTGCTTCTTGAGGCAGAGGTTGTAACTCTGTGAGATGAACTCACAGATCAGAAAGCAGTTTCTCAGAAAGCTTCTTTCACGTTTTGAACGGAAGAAATTTCCTTTATTAGCATAGGCCTCAATGTGATTCAAAGAAGCCCTTCTCAGTTTCCCCAAAGACAGTGTTAATGGACTGCTCCACGAAACATATGTGTAACTCTGTGAGATGAATTCACACATCACCGAGAAGTTTCTACGAAAGCTTCTTTCTAGTTTTCATCTGTGGATATTTCCTTTGTCACTGTAATGTTCATTGCGCTATGAAGTATCTAATTGCAGATTTCCAGAAAACTGTGCTAACAAACTGATCACTGAAGAGAAACGTAACTCTGTGAGTTGCATTCACACATGGCAATGCAGTTTCTCAGAAAGCTTCTCTTTAGTTATTATGTGAGGATATTTCCTTTATCACCATGGGCCCCTATAGGCTCCCAAATATCACTTTGCAGATTCCACGAGAAGATTGGTAGCAAAATTCTTCTTGAGGCAGAGGTTGTAACTCTGTGAGATGAACCCACAGATCAGAAAGAAGTTTCTCAGAAAGCTTCTTTCACGTTTTGAACGGATGAAATTTCCTTTATAAGCGTAGGCCTCAATGTGATCCAAAGAAGCCCGTCTCAGAATCCTCAAAGACAGTGTTAATGCACTGCTCCACGAAACATGAGTGTAACTCTGTGAGATGAATTCACACATCACCAAGAAGTTTCTACGAAAGCTTATTTCTAGTTTTCATCTGTGGATATTTCCTTTGTCACTGTAATGTTCATTGCGCTATGAAGTATCTAATTGCAGATCTCCAGAAAACTGTGCTAACAAACTGATCACTGAAGAGAAACGTGTAACTCTGTGAGTTGCATTCACACATGGCAATGCAGTTTCTCAGAAAGCTTCTCTTTAGTTATTATGTGAGGATATTTCCTTTATCACCATGGGCCCCAATAGGCTCCCAAATATCACTTTGCAGATTCCACGAAAGAGTGTTAGCAAACTGCTTCTTGAGGCAGAGGTTGTAACTCTGTGAGATGAACTCACAGATCAGAAAGAAGTTTCTCAGAAAGTTTCTTTCACGTTTTGAACGGATGAAATTTCCTTTATCAGCGTAGGCCTCAATGTTATCCAAAGAAGCCCCTCTCAGTTTCCCCAAAGACGGTGTTAATGGACTGCTCCACGAAACATAAGTGTAACTCTGTGAGATGAATTCACACATCACCAAGAGGTTTCTAAGAAAGCTTCTTTCTAGTTTTCATCTGTGGATATTTCCTTTGTCACTGTAATGTTCATTGAGCTATGAAGTATCTAATTGCAGATCTCCAGAAAACTGTGCTAACAAACTGATCACTGAAGAGAAACGTGTACCTCTGTGATTGCATTCACACATGGCAATGCAGTTTCTCAGAAAGCTTCTCTTTAGTTATTATGTGAGGATATTTACTTTATCACCATGGGCCCCTATAGGCTCCCAAATATCACTTTGCAGATTCCACGAGAAGAGTGTTAGCAAACTTCTTCTTGAGGCAGAGGTTGTAACTCTGTGAGATGAACTCACAGATCAGAAAGAAGTTTCTCAGAAAGCTTCTTTCACGTTTTGAACGGATGAAATTTCCTTTATCAACGTAGGCCTCAATGTGATCCAAAGAAGCCCATCTCAGATTCCTCAAAGACATTGTTAATGCACTGCTCCACGAAACATGAGTGTAACTCTGTGAGATGAATTCACACATCACCAAGAAGTTTCTAAGAAAGCTTATTTCTAGTTTTCATCTGTGGATATTTCCTTTGTCACTGTAATGTTCATTGCGCTATGAAGTATCTAATTGCAGATCTCCAGAAAACTGTGCTAACAAACTGATCACTGAAGAGAAACGTGTAACTCTGTGAGTTGCATTCACACATGGCAATGCAGTTTCTCAGAAAGCTTCTCTTTAGTTATTATGTGAGGATATTTCCTTTATCACCATGGGCCCCAATCGGCTCCCAAATATCACTTTGCAGATTCCACGAGAAGAGTGTTAGCAAACTTCTTCTTCAGGCAGAGGTTGTAACTCTGTGAGATGAACTCACAGATCAGAAAGAAGTTTCTCAAAAGCTTCTTTCTCGTTTTGAACGGATGAAATTTCCTTTATCAGCGTAGGCCTCAATGTGATCCATAAAAGCCCGTCTCAGATTCCTCAAAGACAGTGTTAATGCACTGTTCCACGAAACATGAGTGTAACTCTGTGAGATGAATTCACACTTCACGAAGAAGTTTGTAAGAAAGCTTCTTTCTAGTTTTCATCTGCGAATATTTCCTTTGTCACTGTAATGTTCATTGCGCTATGAAGTATCTAATTGCAGATCTGCAGAAAATTGTGCTAACAAACTGATCACTGAAGAGAAACGTGTAACTCTGTGAGTTGCATTCACACATGGCAATGCAGTTTCTCAGAAAGCATCTGTTTAGTTATTATGTGAGGATATTTCCTTTATCACCATGGGCCCCAATAGGCTCCCAAATATCACTTTGCAGATTCCACGAGAAGAGTGTTAGCAAACTTCATCTTGAGGCAGAGGTTGTAACTCTGTGAGATGAACTCACAGATCAGAAAGAAGTTTCTCAGAAAGCTTCTTTCACGTTTTGAACGGATGAAATTTCATTTATCAGCGTAGGCCTCAATGT
The DNA here is from genome assembly GCF_007565055.1 of Rhinopithecus roxellana. Lineage (NCBI taxonomy): Eukaryota > Metazoa > Chordata > Mammalia > Primates > Cercopithecidae > Rhinopithecus > Rhinopithecus roxellana. Next base: position 12,140 of record NW_022141642.1, read on the forward strand.
GATCCAAAGAAGCCCCTCTCAGTTTCCCCAAAGACAGTGTTAATGGACTACTCCACGAAACATAAGTGTAACTCTGTGAGATGAATTCACACATCACCAAGCAGTTTCTAAGAAAGCTTCTTTCTAGTTTTCATCTGTGTATATTTCCTTTGTCACTGTAATGTTCACTGCGCTATGAAGTATCTAATTGCAGATCTCCAGAAAACTGTGCTAACAAACTGATCACTGAAGAGAAACGTGTACCTCTGTGAGTTGCATTCACACATGGCAATGCAGTTTCTCAGAAAGCTTCTCTTTAGTTATTATGTGAGGATATTTCCTTTATCACCATGGGCCCCAATAGGCTCCCAAATATCACTTTGCAGATTCCACAAATAGAGTGTTAGCAAACTGCTTCTTGAGGCAGAGTATGTAACTCTGTGAGATGAACTCACAGATCAGAAAGAAGTTTCTCAGAAAGCTTCTTTCACGTTTTGAACGGATGAAATTTCCTTTATCAGAATAGGCCTCAATGTGATTCAAAGAAGCCCTTCTCAGTTTCCCCAAAGACAGTGTTAATGGACTGCTCCACGAAACATATGTGTAACTCTGTGAGATGAATTCACACATCACCAAGAAGTTTCTAAGAAAGCTTCTTTCTAGTTTTCATCTGTGGATATTTCCTTTGTCACTGTAATGTTCATTGCGCTATGAAGTATCTAATTGCAGATCTCCAGAAAACTGTGCTAACAAACTGATCACTGAAGAGAAACGTAACTCTGTGAGTTGCATTCACACATGGCAATGCAGTTTCTCAGAAAGCTTCTCTTTAGTTATTATGTGAGGATATTTCCTTTCTCACCATGGGCCCCTATAGGCTCCCAAATATCACTTTGCAGATTCCACGAGAAGAGTGTTAGCAAACTTTTTCTTGAGGCAGAGGTTGTAACTCTGTGAGATGAACTCACAGATCAGAAAGAAGTTTCTCAGAAAGCTTCTTTCACGTTTTGAACGGATGAAATTTCCTTTATCAGCGTAGGCCTCAATGTGATCCAAAGAAGCCCTTCTAAGATTCCTCAAAGACAGTGTTAATGGACTGCTCCACGAAACATAAGTGTAACTCTGTGAGATGAATTCACACATCACCAAGAAGTTTCTAAGAAAGCTTGTTTCTTGTTTTCATCTGTGAATATTTCCTCTGTCACTGTAATGTTCTTTGCGCTATGAAGTATCTAAATTCAGATTTCCAGAAAACTGTGCTGGCAATGCAGTTTCTCAGAAAGCTTCTCTTTACTTATTATGTGAGGATATTTCCTTTATCACCATGGGCCCCAATAGGCTCCCAAATATCACTTTGCAGATTCCACGAAAAGAGTGTTAGCAAACTGCTTCTTGAGGCAGAGGTTGTAACTCTGTGAGATGAACTCACAGATCAGAAAGAAGTTTCTCAGAAAGTTTCTTTCACGTTTTGAACGGATGAAATTTCCTTTACCAGCGTAGGCCTCAATGTGATCCAAAGAAGCCCCTCTCAGATTGCCCAAAGACAGTGTTAATGGACTGCTCCATGAAACATAAGTGTAACTCTGTGAGATGAAATCACACATCACCAAGCAGTTTCTAAGAAAGCTTCTTTCTAGTTTTCATCTGTGGATATTTCCTTTGTCACTGTAATGTTCATTGCGCTATGAAGTATCTAATTGCAAATCTCCAGAAAACTGTGCTAACAAACTGATCACTGAAGAGAAACGTGTACCTCTGTGAGTTGCATTCACACATGGCAATGCAGTTTCTCAGAAAGCTTCTCTTTAGTTATTATGTGAGGATATTTCCTTTATCACCATGGGCCCCTATAGGCTCCCAAATATCACTTTGCAGATTCCACGAGAAGATTGGTAGCAAACTTCTTCTTGAGGCAGAGGTTGTAACTCTGTGAGATGAACTCACAGATCAGAAAGAAGTTTCTCAGAAAGCTTCTTTCACGTTTTGAACGGATGAAATTTCCTTTATAAGCGTAGGCCTCAATGTGATCCAAAGAAGCCCGTCTCAGAATCCTCAAAGACAGTGTTAATGCACTGCTCCACGAAACATGAGTGTAACTCTGTGAGATGAATTCACACATCACCAAGAAGTTTCTACGAAAGTTTATTTCTAGTTTTCATCTGTGGATATTTCCTTTGTCAATGTAATGTTCATTGCGCTATGAAGTATCTAGTTGCAGATCTCCAGAAAACTGTGCTAACAAACTGATCAGTGAAGAGAAACTTGGAAGTCTGTGAGTTGCATTCACACATGGCAATGCAGTTTCTCAGAAAGCTTCTCTTTAGTTATTATGTGAGGATATTTCCTTTATCACCATGGGCCCCAATAGGCTACCAAATATCACTTTGCAGATTCCACGAAAAGAGTGTTAGCAATCTGCTTCTTGAGGCCGAGGTTGTAACTCTGTGAGATTAACTTACATATCGGAAAGAAGTTTCTCAGAAAGCTTCTTTCACGTTTTGAACGGATGAAATTTCCTTTATGATCGTACGCCTCAATGTGATCCAAAGAAGCCCTACTCAGTTTCCCCAAAGACAGTGTTAATGGACTGCTCCACGAAACATAAGTGTAACTCTGTGAGATGAATTCACACATTACCAAGCAGTTTCTTAGAAAGCTTCTTTCTAGTTTTCATCTGTGGATATTTCCTTTGTCACTGTAATGTTCATTGCGCTATGAAGTATCTAATTGCAGATCTCCAGAAAACTGTGCTAACAAACTGATCACTGAAGAGAAACGTGTAACTCTGTGAGTTGCATTCACACATGGCAATGCAGTTTCTCAGAAAGCTTCTCTTTAGTTATTATGTGAGGATATTTCCTTTATCACCATGGGCCCCTATAGGCTCCCAAATATCACTTTGTAGATTCCACGAGAAGAGTGTTAGTAAACTTCTTCTTGAGGCAGAGGTTGCAACTCTGTGAGATGAACTCACAGATCAAAAAGAAGTTTCTCAGAAAGCTTCTTTCACGTTTTGAACGGATGAAATATCCTTTATCAGTGTAGGCCTAAATGTGATCCAAAGAGGCCCTTCTCAGATTCCTGAAAGACAGTGTTAATGGACTGCTCCAAGAAACATAAGTGTAACTCTGTGAGATGAATTCACACATCACCAAGAATTTTCTAAGAAAGCTTCTTTCTAGTTTTCATCTGTGGATATTTCCTTTGTCACTGTAATGTTCATTGCGCTATGAAGTATCTAATTGCAGATCTCCAGAAAACTGTGCTAACAAACTGATCACTGAAGAGAAACTTGGAAGTCTGTGAGTTGCATTCACACATGGCAATGCAGTTTCTCAGAAAGCTTCTCTTTTGTTATTATGTGAGGATATTTCCTTTATCACCATGGACCCCAATAGACTCCCAAATATCACTTTGCAGATTCCACGAGAAGAGTGTTAGCAAACTGCTTCTTGAGGCAGAGGTTGTAACTCTGTGAAATGAACTCACATATCGTAAAGAAGTTTCTCAGAAAGCTTCTTTCACGTTTTGAACGGATGAAATTTCCTTTATCAGCGTAGGCCTCAATGTGATCCAAAGAAGCCCGTCTCAGATTTCTCAAAGACAGTGTTAGTGCACTGCTCCACGAAACATGAGTGTAACTCTGTGAGATGAATTCACACATCACCAAGAAGTTTCTAAGAAAGCTTCTTTCTAGTTTTCTTCTGTGGATATTTCCTTTGTTACTGTAATGTTCATTGCGCTATGAAGTATCTAATTGCAGATCTCCAGAAAACTGTGCTAACAAACTGATCACTGAAGAGAAACGTGTAACTCTGTGAGTTGCATTCACACATGGCAATGCAGTTTCTCAGAAAGCTTCTCTTTTGTTATTATGTGAGGATATTTCCTTTATCACCATGGGCCCCTATAGGTTCCCAAATATCACTTTGCAGATTCCACGAGAAGAGTGTTAGCAAACTGCTTCTTGAGGCAGAGGTTGTAACCCTTTGAGATGAACTCACAGATCAGAAAGAAGTTTCTCAGAAAGCTTCTTTCACGTTTTGAACGGATGAAATTTCCTTTATCAGCGTAGGCCTCAATGTGATCCAAAGAAGCCCTTTTCAGATTCCTCAAAGACAGTGTTAATGGACTGCTCCACGAAACATAAGTGTATCTTTGTGAGATGAATTCACACATCACCAAGAAGTTTCTAAGAAAGCTTCTTTCTAGTTTTCATCTGTGGATATTTCCTTTGTCACTGTAATGTTCATTGCGCTATGAACTATCTAATTGCAGATCTCCAGAAAACTGTGCTAACAAACTGATCACTGAAGAGAAACGTGTAACTCTGTGAGTTGCATTCACACATGGCAATGCAGTTACTCAGAAAGCTTCTCTTTAGTTATTATGTGAGGATATTTCCTTTATCACCATGGGCCCCTATAGGCTCCCAAATATCACTTTGCAGATTCCACGAGAAGAGTGTTAGCAAACTTTTTCTTGAGGCAGAGGTTGTAACTCTGTGAGATGAACTCACAGATCAGAAAAAAGTATCTCAGAAAGCTTCTTTCACGTTTTGAACGGATGAAATTTCCTTTATGATCGTACGCCTCAATGTGATCCAAAGAAGCCCTACTCAGTTTCCCCAAAGACAGTGTTAATGGACTGCTCCACGAAACATAAGTGTAACTCTGTGAGATGAATTCACACATTACCAAGCAGTTTCTTAGAAAGCTTCTTTCTAGTTTTCATCTGTGGATATTTCCTTTGTCACTGTAATGTTCATTGCGCTATGAAGTATCTAATTGCAGATCTCCAGAAAACTGTGCTAACAAACTGATCACTGAAGAGAAACGTGTAACTCTGTGAGTTGCATTCACACATGGCAATGCAGTTTCTCAGAAAGCTTCTCTTTAGTTATTATGTGAGGATATTTCCTTTATCACCATGGGCCCCTATAGGCTCCCAAATATCACTTTGTAGATTCCACGAGAAGAGTGTTAGTAAACTTCTTCTTGAGGCAGAGGTTGCAACTCTGTGAGATGAACTCACAGATCAAAAAGAAGTTTCTCAGAAAGCTTCTTTCACGTTTTGAACGGATGAAATATCCTTTATCAGTGTAGGCCTAAATGTGATCCAAAGAGGCCCTTCTCAGATTCCTGAAAGACAGTGTTAATGGACTGCTCCAAGAAACATAAGTGTAACTCTGTGAGATGAATTCACACATCACCAAGAATTTTCTAAGAAAGCTTCTTTCTAGTTTTCATCTGTGGATATTTCCTTTGTCACTGTAATGTTCATTGCGCTATGTAGTATCTAATTGCAGATCTCCAGAAAACTGTGCTAACAAACTGATCACTGAAGAGAAACTTGGAAGTCTGTGAGTTGCATTCACACATGGCAATGCAGTTTCTCAGAAAGCTTCTCTTTAGTTATTATGTGAGGATATTTCCTTTATCACCATGGGCCCCATACGCTCCCAAATATCACTTTGCAGATTCCACGAAAAGAGTGTTAGCAAACTGCTTCTTGAGGCAGAGGTTGTAACTCTGTGAGATGAACTCACAGATCAGAAAGAAGTTTCTCAGAAAGTTTCATTCACGTTTTGAACGGATGAAATTTCCTTTATCAGCGTAGGCCTCAATGTGATCCAAAGAAGCCCTTCTGAGTTACCCCAAGCACAGTGTTAATGGACTGCTCGACGAAACATAAGTGTAACGCTGTGAGATGAATTCACACATCACCAGGAAGTTTCTAAGAAAGCTTCTTTCTAGTTTTCATCTGTGGATATTTCCTTTGTCACTGTAATATTCATTGTGCTATGAAGTATCTAATTGCAGATTTCCAGACAACTGTGCTGGCAATGCAGTTTCTCAGAAAGCTTCTCTTTAGTTATTATGTGAGGATATATCCTTTATCACCATGGGCCCCAAAAGGCTCCCAAAAATCACTTTGCAGATTCCACGAAAAGAGTGTTAGCAAACTGCTTCTTGAGGCAGAGGTTGTAACTCTGTGAGATGAACTCACAGATCAGAAAGAAGTTTCTCAGAAAGCTTCTTTCAACTTTTGAACTAATGAAATTTCCTTTATCAGCGTAAGCCTCAATGTGATGCAAAGAAGCCCTTCTCAGATTCCTCAAAGACAGTGTTAATGGACTGCTCCACGAAACATAAGTGTAACTCTGTGAGATGAATTCACACATCACCAAGAAGTTTCTAAGAAAGCTTCTTTGTAGTTTTCATCTGTGGATATTTCCTTTGTCACTGTAATGTTCAATGCGCTATGAATTATCTAATTGCAGATCTCAAGAAAACTGTGCTAACAAACTGATCACTGAAGAGAAAGTTGTAACTCTGTGAGTTGCATTCACACATGGCAATGCAGTTTCTCAGAAAGCTTCTCTTTAGTTATTATGTGACGATATTTCCTTTATCACCATGGGCCCCAATAGGGTCCCAAATATCACTTTGCAGATTTCACAAAAAGAGTGTTAGCAAACTGCTTCTTGAGGCAGAGGTTGTAACTCTGTGAGATGAACTCACAGATCAGAAAGAAGTTTCTCAGAAAGCTTCTTTCACGTTTTGAACGGAAGAAACTTCCTTTATCAGCGTAGTCCTCAATATGATCCACAGACGCCCTTCTCAGTTTCCCCAAAGACAGTGTTAATGGACTGCTCCACGAAACATAAGTCTAACTCTGTGAGATGAATTCACACATCACCAAGAAGTTTCTAAGAAAGCTTCTTTCTAGTTTTCATCTGTGGATATTTCCTTTGTCACTGTAATGTTCATTGCGCTATGAAGTATCTAATTGCAGATCTCCAGAAAACTGTGCTAACAAACTGATCACTGAAGAGAAACGTGTAACTCTGTGAGTTGCATTCACACATGGCAATGCAGTTTCTCAGAAAGCTTCTCTTTAGTTATAATGTGAGGATATTTCCTTTATCACCATGGGCCCCTATAGGCTCCCAAATATCACTTTGTAGATTCCACGAGAAGAGTGTTAGTAAACTTCTTCTTGAGGCAGAGGTTGCAGCTCTGTGAGATGAACTCACAGATCAGAAAGAAGTTTCTCAGAAAGCTTCTTTCACGTTTAGAACGGATGAAATATCCTTTATCAGCGTAGGCCTCAATGTGATCCAAAGAGGCCCTTCTCAGATTCCTCAAAGACAGTGTTAATGGACTGCTCCAAGAAACATAAGTGTAACTCTGAGAGATGAATTCACACATCACCAAGAATTTTCTAAGAAAGCTTCTTTCTAGTTTTCATCTGTGGATATTTCCTTTGTCACTGTAATGTTCATTGCGCTATGAATTATCTAATTGCAGATCTCCAGAAAACTGTGCTAACAAACTGATCACTGAAGAGAAACGTGTAACTCTGTGAGTTGCATTCACACATAGCAATGCAGTTTCTCAGAAAGCTTCTCTTTAGTTATTATGTGAGGATATTTCCTTTATCACCATGGGACCCAATAGGCTCCCAAATATCACTTTGCAGATTCCACGAAAAGAGTGTTAGCAAACTGCTTCTTGAGGCAGAGGTTGTAACTCTGTGAGATGAACTCACAGATCAGAAAGAAGTTTCTCAGAAAGCTTCTTTCACGTTTTGAACGGATGAAATTTCCTTTATCAGCGTAGGCCTCAATGTGATCCAAAGAAGCCCCTCTCAGTTTCCCCAAAGACAGTGTTAATGGACTGCTCCACAAAACATAAGTGTAACTCTGTGAGATGAATTCACACATCACCAAGCAGTTTCTAAGAAAGCTTCTTTCTAGTTTTCATCTGTGGATATTTCCTTTGTCACTGTAATGTTCATTGCGCTATGAAGTATCTAATTGCAGATCTCCAGAAAACTGTGCTAACAAACTGATCACTGAAGAGAAACGTGTAACTCTGTGAGTTGCATTCACGCATGGCAATGCAGTTTCTCAGAAAGCTTCTTTTTAGTTATTATGTGAGGATATTTCCTTTATCACCTTGGGCCCCAATCGGCACCCAAATATCACTTTGCAGATTCCACGATAAGAGTGTTAGCAAACTGCTTCTTGAGGCAGAGGTTGTAACTCTGTGAGATGAACTCACAGATCAGAAAGAAGTTTCTCAGAAAGTTTCTTTCACGTTTTGAACGGATGAAATTTCCTTTATCAGCGTAGGCCTCAATGTTATCCAAAGAAGCCCCTCTCAGTTTCCCCAAAGACGGTGTTAATGGACTGCTCCACGAAACATAAGTGTAACTCTGTGAGATGAATTCACACATCACCAAGAGGTTTCTAAGAAAGCTTCTTTCTAGTTTTCATCTGTGGATATTTCCTTTGTCACTGTAATGTTCATTGAGCTATGAAGTATCTAATTGCAGATCTCCAGAAAACTGTGCTAACAAACTGATCACTGAAGAGAAACGTGTACCTCTGTGATTGCATTCACACATGGCAATGCAGTTTCTCAGAAAGCTTCTCTTTAGTTATTATGTGAGGATATTTACTTTATCACCATGGGCCCCTATAGGCTCCCAAATATCACTTTGCAGATTCCACGAGAAGAGTGTTAGCAAACTTCTTCTTGAGGCAGAGGTTGTAACTCTGTGAGATGAACTCACAGATCAGAAAGAAGTTTCTCAGAAAGCTTCTTTCACGTTTTGAACGGATGAAATTTCCTTTATCAACGTAGGCCTCAATGTGATCCAAAGAAGCCCATCTCAGATTCCTCAAAGACATTGTTAATGCACTGCTCCACGAAACATGAGTGTAACTCTGTGAGATGAATTCACACATCACCAAGAAGTTTCTAAGAAAGCTTATTTCTAGTTTTCATCTGTGGATATTTCCTTTGTCACTGTAATGTTCATTGCGCTATGAAGTATCTAATTGCAGATCTCCAGAAAACTGTGCTAACAAACTGATCACTGAAGAGAAACGTGTAACTCTGTGAGTTGCATTCACACATGGCAATGCAGTTTCTCAGAAAGCTTCTCTTTAGTTATTATGTGAGGATATTTCCTTTATCACCATGGGCCCCAATCGGCTCCCAAATATCACTTTGCAGATTCCACGAGAAGAGTGTTAGCAAACTTCTTCTTCAGGCAGAGGTTGTAACTCTGTGAGATGAACTCACAGATCAGAAAGAAGTTTCTCAAAAAGCTTCTTTCTCGTTTTGAACGGATGAAATTTCCTTTATCAGCGTAGGCCTCAATGTGATCCATAAAAGCCCGTCTCAGATTCCTCAAAGACAGTGTTAATGCAATGTTCCACGAAACATGAGTGTAACTCTGTGAGATGAATTCACACATCACGAAGAAGTTTGTAAGAAAGCTTCTTTCTAGTTTTCATCTGCGAATATTTCCTTTGTCACTGTAATGTTCATTGCGCTATGAAGTATCTAATTGCAGATCTGCAGAAAACTGTGCTAACAAACTGATCACTGAAGAGAAACGTGTACCTCTGTGAGTTGCATTCACACATGGCAATGCAGTTTCTCAGAAAGCTTCTCTTTAGTTATTATGTGAGGATATTTCCTTTCTCACCATGGGCCCCTATAGGCTCCCAAATATCACTTTGCAGATTCCACGAGAAGAGTGTTAGCAAACTTTTTCTTGAGGCAGAGGTTGTAACTCTGTGAGATGAACTCACAGATCAGAAAGAAGTTTCTCAGAAAGCTTCTTTCACGTTTTGAACGGATGAAATTTCCTTTATCAGCGTAGGCCTCAATGTGATCCAAAGAAGCCCTTCTCAGATTCCTCAAAGACAGTGTTAATGGACTGCTCCACGAAACATAAGTGTAACTCTGTGAGATGAATTCACACATCACCAAGAAGTTTCTAAGAAAGCTTCTTTCTTGTTTTCATCTGTGAATATTTCCTCTGTCACTGTAATGTTCATTGCGCTATGAAGTATCTAAATTCAGATTTCCAGAAAACTGTGCTGGCAATGCAGTTTCTGAGAAAGCTTCTCTTTACTTATTATGTGAGGATATTTCCTTTATCACCATGGGCCCCAATAGGCTCCCAAATATCACTTTGCAGATTCCACGAAAAGAGTGTTAGCAAACTGCTTCTTGAGGCAGAGGTTGTAACTCTGTGAGATGAACTCACAGATCAGAAAGAAGTTTCTCAGAAAGTTTCTTTCACGTTTTGAACGGATGAAATTTCCTTTACCAGCGTATGCCTCAATGTGATCCAAAGAAGCCCCTCTCAGTTTCCCCAAAGACAATGTTAATGGACTGCTCCACGAAACATAAGTGTAACTCTGTGAGATGAATTCACACATCACCAAGCAGTTTCTAAGAAAGCTTCTTTCTAGTTTTCATCTGTGGATATTTCCTTTGTCACTGTAATGTTCATTGCGCTATGAAGTATCTAATTGCAGATCTCCAGAAAACTGTGCTAACAAACTGATCACTGAAGAGAAACGTGTAACTCTGTGAGTTGCATTCACACATGGCAATGCAGTTTCTCAGAAAGCTTCTCTTTAGTTATTATGTGAGGATATTTCCTTTATCACCAAGGGCCCCTATAGGATCCCAAATATCACTTTGCAGATTCCACGAGAAGAGTGTTAGCAAACTTCTTCTTGAGGCAGAGGTTGTAACTCTGTGAGATGAACTCACAGATCTGAACGAAGTTTCTCAGAAAGCTTCTTTCACGTTTTGAACGGATGAAATTTCCTTTATAAGCGTAGGCCTCAATGTGATCCAAAGAAGCCCGTCTGAGATTCCTCAAAGACAGTGTGAATGTACTGCTCCACGAAACATAAGTGTAACTCTGTGGGATGAATTCACACATCACCAAGAAGTTTCTAAGAAAGCTTCTTTCTAGTTTTCATCTGTGGATATTTCCTTTGTATTGTAATGTTCATTGCGCTATGAAGTATCTAATTGCAGATCTCCAGAAAACTGTGCTAACAAACTGATCACTGAAGAGAAACGTGTAACTCTGTGAGTTGCATTCACACATGGCAATGCAGTTACTCAGAAAGCTTCTCTTTAGTTATTGTGTGAGGATATTTCCTCTATCACCATGGGCCCCTATAGGCTCCCAAATATCACTTTGCAGATTCCACGAGAAGAGTGTTAGCAAACTTCTTCTTGAGGCAGAGGTTGTAACTCTGTGAGATGAACTCACAGATCAGAAAGAAGTTTCTCAGAAGGCTTCTTTCACGTTTTGAACGGATGAAATTTCCTTTATCAGCGTAGGCCTCAATGAGATCCAAAGAAGCCCCTCTCAGTTTCCCCAAAGACAGTGTTAATGGACTGCTCCACGAAACATAAGTGTAACTCTGTGAGATGAATTCACACATCACCAAGCAGTTTCTAAGAAAGGTTCATTCTAGTTTTCATCTGTGGATATTTCCTTTGTCCCTGTAATGTTCATTGCGCTATGAAGTATCTAATTGTAGATCTCCAGAAAACTGTGCTAACAAACTGATCACTGAAGAGAAACGTGTACCTCTGTGAGTTGCATTCACACATGGCAATGCAGTTTCTCAGAAAGCTTCTCTTTAGTTATTATGTGAGGATATTTCCTTTATCACCATGGGCCCCTATAGGTTCCCAAATATCACTTTGCAGATTCCACGAGAAGAGTGTCAGCAAACTGCTTCTTGAGGCAGAGGTTGTAACTCTTTGAGATGAACTCACAGATCAGAAAGAAGTTTCTCAGAAAGCTTCTTTCACGTTTTGAACGGATGAAATTTCCTTTATCAGCGTAGGCCTCAATGTGATCCAAAGAAGCCCTTTTCAGATTCCTCAAAGACAGTGTTAATGGACTGCTCCACGAAACATAAGTGTATCTCTGTGAGATGAATTCACACATCACCAAGAAGTTTCTAAGAAAGCTTCTTTCTAGTTTTCATCTGTGGATATTTCCTTTGTCACTGTAATGTTCATTGCACTATGAACTATCTATTTGCAGATCTCCAGAAAACTGTGCTAACAAACTGATCACTGAAGAGAAACGTGTAACTCTGTGAGTTGCATTCACACATGGCAATGCAGTTGCTCAGAAAGCTTCTCTTTAGTTATTATGTGAGGATATTTCCTTTATCACCATGGGCCCCTATAGGCTCCCAAATATCACTTTGCAGATTCCACGAGAAGAGTGTTAGCAAACTTTTTCTTGAGGCAGAGGTTGTAACTCTGTGAGATGAACTCACAGATCAGAAAAAAGTTTCTCAGAAAGCTTCTTTCACGTTTTGAACGGATGAAATTTCCTTTATGATCGTACGCCTCAATGTGATCCAAAGAAGCCCTACTCAGTTTCCCCAAAGACAGTGTTAATGGACTGCTCCACGAAACATAAGTGTAACTCTGTGAGATGAATTCACACATTACCAAGCAGTTTCTTAGAAAGCTTCTTTCTAGTTTTCATCTGTGGATATTTCCTTTGTCACTGTAATGTTCATTGCGCTATGAAGTATCTAATTGCAGATCTCCAGAAAACTGTGCTAACAAACTGATCACTGAAGAGAAACGTGTAACTCTGTGAGTTGCATTCACACATGGCAATGCAGTTTCTCAGAAAGCTTCTCTTTAGTTATTATGTGAGGATATTTCCTTTATCACCATGGGCCCCTATAGGCTCCCAAATATCACTTTGTAGATTCCACGAGAAGAGTGTTAGTAAACTTCTTCTTGAGGCAGAGGTTGCAACTCTGTGAGATGAACTCACAGATCAAAAAGAAGTTTCTCAGAAAGCTTCTTTCACGTTTTGAACGGATGAAATATCCTTTATCAGTGTAGGCCTAAATGTGATCCAAAGAGGCCCTTCTCAGATTCCTGAAAGACAGTGTTAATGGACTGCTCCAAGAAACATAAGTGTAACTCTGTGAGATGAATTCACACATCACCAAGAATTTTCTAAGAAAGCTTCTTTCTAGTTTTCATCTGTGGATATTTCCTTTGTCACTGTAATGTTCATTGCGCTATGAAGTATCTAATTGCAGATCTCCAGAAAACTGTGCTAACAAACTGATCACTGAAGAGAAACTTGGAAGTCTGTGAGTTGCATTCACACATGGCAATGCAGTTTCTCAGAAAGCTTCTCTTTTGTTATTATGTGAGGATATTTCCTTTATCACCATGGACCCCAATAGACTCCCAAATATCACTTTGCAGATTCCACGAGAAGAGTGTTAGCAAACTGCTTCTTGAGGCAGAGGTTGTAACTCTGTGAAATGAACTCACATATCGTAAAGAAGTTTCTCAGAAAGCTTCTTTCACGTTTTGAACGGATGAAATTTCCTTTATCAGCGTAGGCCTCAATGTGATCCAAAGAAGCCCGTCTCAGATTTCTCAAAGACAGTGTTAGTGCACTGCTCCACGAAACATGAGTGTAACTCTGTGAGATGAATTCACACATCACCAAGAAGTTTCTAAGAAAGCTTCTTTCTAGTTTTCTTCTGTGGATATTTCCTTTGTTACTGTAATGTTCATTGCGCTATGAAGTATCTAATTGCAGATCTCCAGAAAACTGTGCTAACAAACTGATCACTGAAGAGAAACGTGTAACTCTGTGAGTTGCATTCACACATGGCAATGCAGTTTCTCAGAAAGCTTCTCTTTTGTTATTATGTGAGGATATTTCCTTTATCACCATGGGCCCCTATAGGTTCCCAAATATCACTTTGCAGATTCCACGAGAAGAGTGTTAGCAAACTGCTTCTTGAGGCAGAGGTTGTAACTCTTTGAGATGAACTCACAGATCAGAAAGAAGTTTCTCAGAAAGCTTCTTTCACGTTTTGAACGGATGAAATTTCCTTTATCAGCGTAGGCCTCAATGTGATCCAAAGAAGCCCTTTTCAGATTCCTCAAAGACAGTGTTAATGGACTGCTCCACGAAACATAAGTGTATCTTTGTGAGATGAATTCACACATCACCAAGAAGTTTCTAAGAAAGCTTCTTTCTAGTTTTCATCTGTGGATATTTCCTTTGTCACTGTAATGTTCATTGCGCTATGAACTATCTAATTGCAGATCTCCAGAAAACTGTGCTAACAAACTGATCACTGAAGAGAAACGTGTAACTCTGTGAGTTGCATTCACACATGGCAATGCAGTTACTCAGAAAGCTTCTCTTTAGTTATTATGTGAGGATATTTCCTTTATCACCATGGGCCCCTATAGGCTCCCAAATATCACTTTGCAGATTCCACGAGAAGAGTGTTAGCAAACTTTTTCTTGAGGCAGAGGTTGTAACTCTGTGAGATGAACTCACAGATCAGAAAAAAGTTTCTCAGAAAGCTTCTTTCACGTTTTGAACGGATGAAATTTCCTTTATGATCGTACGCCTCAATGTGATCCAAAGAAGCCCTACTCAGTTTCCCCAAAGACAGTGTTAATGGACTGCTCCACGAAACATAAGTGTAACTCTGTGAGATGAATTCACACATTACCAAGCAGTTTCTTAGAAAGCTTCTTTCTGGTTTTCATCTGTGGATATTTCCTTTGTCACTGTAATGTTCATTGCGTTATGAAGTATCTAATTGCAGATCTCCAGAAAACTGTGCTAACAAACTGATCACTGAAGAGAAACGTGTAACTCTGTGAGTTGCATTCACACATGGCAATGCAGTTTCTCAGAAAGCTTCTCTTTAGTTATTATGTGAGGATATTTCCTTTATCACCATGGGCCCCATACGCTCCCAAATATCACTTTGCAGATTCCACGAAAAGAGTGTTAGCAAACTGCTTCTTGAGGCAGAGGTTGTAACTCTGTGAGATGAACTCACAGATCAGAAAGAAGTTTCTCAGAAAGTTTCATTCACGTTTTGAACGGATGAAATTTCCTTTATCAGCGTAGGCCTCAATGTGATCCAAAGAAGCCCTTCTGAGTTACCCCAAGCACAGTGTTAATGGACTGCTCGACGAAACATAAGTGTAACGCTGTGAGATGAATTCACACATCACCAAGAAGTTTCTAAGAAAGCTTCTTTCTAGTTTTCATCTGTGGATATTTCCTTTGTCACTGTAATATTCATTGTGCTATGAAGTATCTAATTGCAGATTTCCAGACAACTGTGCTGGCAATGCAGTTTCTCAGAAAGCTTCTCTTTAGTTATTATGTGAGGATATATCCTTTATCACCATGGGCCCCAAAGGCTCCCAAAAATCACTTTGCAGATTCCACGAAAAGAGTGTTAGCAAACTGCTTCTTGAGGCAGAGGTTGTAACTCTGTGAGATGAACTCACAGATCAGAAAGAAGTTTCTCAGAAAGCTTCTTTCACGTTTTGAACGGAAGAAACTTCCTTTATCAGCGTAGTCCTCAATATGATCCACAGACGCCCTTCTCAGTTTCCCCAAAGACAGTGTTAATGGACTGCTCCACGAAACATAAGTCTAACTCTGTGAGATGAATTCACACATCACCAAGAAGTTTCTAAGAAAGCTTCTTTCTAGTTTTCATCTGTGGATATTTCCTTTGTCACTGTAATGTTCATTGCGCTATGAAGTATCTAATTGCAGATCTCCAGAAAACTGTGCTAACAAACTGATCACTGAAGAGAAACGTGTAACTCTGTGAGTTGCATTCACACATGGCAATGCAGTTTCTCAGAAAGCTTCTCTTTAGTTATAATGTGAGGATATTTCCTTTATCACCATGGGCCCCTATAGGCTCCCAAATATCACTTTGTAGATTCCACGAGAAGAGTGTTAGTAAACTTCTTCTTGAGGCAGAGGTTGCAGCTCTGTGAGATGAACTCACAGATCAGAAAGAAGTTTCTCAGAAAGCTTCTTTCACGTTTAGAACGGATGAAATATCCTTTATCAGTGTAGGCCTCAATGTGATCCAAAGAGGCCCTTCTCAGATTCCTCAAAGACAGTGTTAATGGACTGCTCCAAGAAACATAAGTGTAACTCTGAGAGATGAATTCACACATCACCAAGAATTTTCTAAGAAAGCTTCTTTCTAGTTTTCATCTGTGGATATTTCCTTTGTCACTGTAATGTTCATTGCGCTATGAATTATCTAATTGCAGATCTCCAGAAAACTGTGCTAACAAACTGATCACTGAAGAGAAACGTGTAACTCTGTGAGTTGCATTCACACATAGCAATGCAGTTTCTCAGAAAGCTTCTCTTTAGTTATTATGTGAGGATATTTCCTTTATCACCATGGGACCCAATAGGCTCCCAAATATCACTTTGCAGATTCCACGAAAAGAGTGTTAGCAAACTGCTTCTTGAGGCAGAGGTTGTAACTCTGTGAGATGAACTCACAGATCAGAAAGAAGTTTCTCAGAAGCTTCTTTCACGTTTTGAACGGATGAAATTTCCTTTATCAGCGTAGGCCTCAATGTGATCCAAAGAAGCCCCTCTCAGTTTCCCCAAAGACAGTGTTAATGGACTGCTCCACAAAACATAAGTGTAACTCTGTGAGATGAATTCACACATCACCAAGCAGTTTCTAAGAAAGCTTCTTTCTAGTTTTCATCTGTGGATATTTCCTTTGTCACTGTAATGTTCATTGCGCTATGAAGTATCTAATTGCAGATCTCCAGAAAACTGTGCTAACAAACTGATCACTGAAGAGAAACGTGTAACTCTGTGAGTTGCATTCACGCATGGCAATGCAGTTTCTCAGAAAGCTTCTTTTTAGTTATTATGTGAGGATATTTCCTTTATCACCTTGGGCCCCAATCGGCACCCAAATATCACTTTGCAGATTCCACGATAAGAGTGTTAGCAAACTGCTTCTTGAGGCAGAGGTTGTAACTCTGTGAGATGAACTCACAGATCAGAAAGAAGTTTCTCAGAAAGCTTCTTTCACGTTTTGAACGGATGAAATTTCCTTTATCAGCGTAGGCCTCAATGTGATCCAAAGAAGCCCTTCTCAGATTCCTCAAAGACAGTGTTAATGGACTGCTCCACGAAACATAAGTGTAACTCTGTGAGATGAATTCACACATCACCAAGAAGTTTCTAAGAAAGCTTCTTTCTAGTTTTCATCTGTGGATATTTCCTTTGTCACTGTAATGTTCATTGCGCTATGAAGTATCTATTGCAGATCTCCAGAAAACTGTGCTAACAAACTGATCACTGAAGAGAAACGTGTAACTCTGTGAGTTGCATTCACACATGGCAATGCAGTTTCTCAGAAAGCTTCTCTTTAGTTATTATGTGAGGATATTTCCTTTATCACCATGGGCCCCAATAGGCTCCCAAATATCACTTTGCAGATTCCACGAAAAGAGTGTTAGCAAACTTCTTCTTGAGGCAGAGGTTGTAACTCTGTGAGATGAACTCACAGATCAGAAAGAAGTTTCTCAGAAAGCTTCTTTCACGTTTTGAACGGATGAAATTTCCTTTATCAGCGTAGGCCTCAATGTGATCCAAAGAAGCCCTTCTCAGTTTCCCCAAAGACAGTGTTAATGGACTGCTCCACGAAACATAAGTGTAACTCTGTGAGATGAATTCACACATCACCAAGCAGTTTCTAAGAAAGCTTCTTTCTAGTTTTCATCTGTGGATATTTCCTTTGTCACTGTAATGTTCATTGCGCTATGAAGTATCTAATTGCAGATCTCCAGAAAACTGTGCTAACAAACTGATCACTGAAGAGAAACGTGTAACTCTGTGAGTTGCATTCACACATGGCAATGCAGTTTCTCAGAAAGCTTCTCTTTAGTTATTATGTGAGGATATTTCCTTTATCACCATGGGCCCCTATAGGCTCCCAAATATCACTTTGTAGATTCCACGAGAAGAGTGTTAGTAAACTTCTTCTTGAGGCAGAGGTTGTAACTCTGTGAGATGAACTCACAGATCAGAAAGAAGTTTCTCAGAAAGCTTCTTTCACGTTTTGAACGGATGAAATTTCCTTTATCAGCGTAGGCCTCAATGTGATCCAAAGAGGCCCTTCTCAGATTCCTCAAAGACAGTGTTAATGGACTGCTCCACGAAACATAAGTGTAACTCTGTGAGATGAATTCACACATCACCAAGAAGTTTCTAAGAAAGCTTCTTTCTAGTTTTCATCTGTGGATATTTCCTTTGTCACTGTAATGTTCATTGCGCTATGAAGTATCTAATTGCAGATTTCCAGAAAACTGTGCTAACAAACTGATCACTGAAGAGAAACGTGTAACTCTGTGAGTTGCATTCACACATGGCAATGCAGTTTCTCAGAAAGCTTCTCTTTTAGTTATTATGTGAGGATATTTCCTTTATCACCATGGGACCCCAATAGGCTCCCAAATATCACTTTGCAGATTCCACGAAAAGAGTGTTAGCAAACTGCTTCTTGAGGCAGAGGTTGTAACTCTGTGAGATGAACTCACAGATCAGAAAGAAGTTTCTCAGAAAGCTTCTTTCACGTTTGAACGGATGAAATTCCTTTATCAGCGTAGGCCTCAATGTGATCCAAAGAAGCCCTTCTCAGATTTCCTCAAAGACAGTGTTAATGGACTGCTCCACGAAACATAAGTGTAACTCTGTGAGATGAATTCACACATCACCAAGAAGTTTCTAAGAAAGCTTCTTTCTAGTTTTCATCTGTGGATATTTCCTTTGTCACTGTAATGTTCATTGCGCTATGAAGTATCTAATTGCAGATCTCCAGAAAACTGTGCTAACAAACTGATCACTGAAGAGAAACGTGTAACTCTGTGAGTTGCATTCACACATGGCAATGCAGTTTCTCAGAAAGCTTCTCTTTAGTTATTATGTGAGGATATTTCCTTTATCACCATGGGCCCCTATAGGCTCCCAAATATCACTTTGCAGATTCCACGAGAAGAGTGTTAGCAAACTGCTTCTTGAGGCAGAGGTTGTAACTCTGTGAGATGAACTCACAGATCAGAAAGAAGTTTCTCAGAAAGCTTCTTTCACGTTTTGAACGGATGAAATTTCCTTTATCAGCGTAGGCCTCAATGTGATCCAAAGAAGCCCTTCTCAGATTCCTCAAAGACAGTGTTAATGGACTGCTCCACGAAACATAAGTGTAACTCTGTGAGATGAATTCACACATCACCAAGAAGTTTCTAAGAAAGCTTCTTTCTAGTTTTCATCTGTGGATATTTCCTTTGTCACTGTAATGTTCATTGCGCTATGAAGTATCTAATTGCAGATCTCCAGAAACTGTGCTAACAAACTGATCACTGAAGAGAAACGTGTAACTCTGTGAGTTGCATTCACACATGGCAATGCAGTTTCTCAGAAAGCTTCTCTTTAGTTATTATGTGAGGATATTTCCTTTATCACCATGGGCCCCTATAGGCTCCCAAATATCACTTTGCAGATTCCACGAGAAGAGTGTTAGCAAACTTCTTCTTGAGGCAGAGGTTGTAACTCTGTGAGATGAACTCACAGATCAGAAAGAAGTTTCTCAGAAAGCTTCTTTCACGTTTTGAACGGATGAAATTTCCTTTATCAGCGTAGGCCTCAATGTGATCCAAAGAAGCCCTTCTCAGTTTCCCCAAAGACAGTGTTAATGGACTGCTCCACGAAACATAAGTGTAACTCTGTGAGATGAATTCACACATCACCAAGAAGTTTCTAAGAAAGCTTCTTTCTAGTTTTCATCTGTGGATATTTCCTTTGTCACTGTAATGTTCATTGCGCTATGAAGCTATCTAATTGCAGATCTCCAGAAAACTGTGCTAACAAACTGATCACTGAAGAGAAACGTGTAACTCTGTGAGTTGCATTCACACATGGCAATGCAGTTTCTCAGAAAGCTTCTCTTTAGTTATTATGTGAGGATATTTCCTTTATCACCATGGGCCCCTAATAGGCTCCCCAAATATCACTTTGCAGATTCCACGAGAAGAGTGTTAGCAAACTTTTCTTGAGGCAGAGGTTGTAACTCTGTGAGATGAACTCACAGATCAGAAAAAAGTTTCTCAGAAAGCTTCTTTCACGTTTTGAACGGATGAAATTTCCTTTTGATCGTACGCCTCAATGTGATCCAAAGAAGCCCTACTCAGTTTCCCCAAAGACAGTGTTAATGGACTGCTCCACGAAACATAAGTGTAACTCTGTGAGATGAATTCACACAACACCAAGCAGTTTCTTAGAAAGCTTCTTTCTAGTTTTCATCTGTGGATATTTCCTTTGTCACTGTAATGTTCATTGCGCTATGAAGTATCTAATTGCAGATTTCCAGAAAACTGTGCTAACAAACTGATCACTGAAGAGAAACGTGTAACTCTGTGAGTTGCATTCACACATGGCAATGCAGTTTCTCAGAAAGCTTCTCTTTAGTTATTATGTGAGGATATTTCCTTTATCACCATGGGCCCCAATAGGCTCCCAAATATCACTTTGCAGATTCCACGAAAAGAGTGTTAGCAAACTGCTTCTTGAGGCAGAGGTTGTAACTCTGTGAGATGAACTCACAGATCAGAAAGAAGTTTCTCAGAAAGCTTCTTTCACGTTTTGAACGGAATGAAAATTTCCTTTATCAGCGTAGGCCTCAATGTGATCCAAAGAAGCCCTTCTCAGTTTCCCCAAAGACAGTGTTAATGGACTGCTCCACGAAACATAAGTGTAACTCTGTGAGATGAATTCACACATCACCAGAAGTTTCTAAGAAAGCTTCTTTCTAGTTTTCATCTGTGGATATTTCCTTTGTCACTGTAATGTTCATTGCGCTATGAAGTATCTAATTGCAGATCTCCAGAAAACTGTGCTAACAAACTGATCACTGAAGAGAAACGTGTAACTCTTGTAGTTGCATTCACACATGGCAATGCAGTTTCTCAGAAAGCTTCTCTTTAGTTATTATGTGAGGATATTTCCTTTATCACCATGGGCCCCAATAGGCTCCCAAATATCACTTTGCAGATTCCACGAGAAGAGTGTTAGCAAACTTCTTCTTGAGGCAGAGGTTGTAACTCTGTGAGATGAACTCACAGATCAGAAAGAAGTTTCTCAGAAAGCTTCTTTCACGTTTTGAACGGATGAAATTTCCTTTATCAGCGTAGCCTCAATGTGATCCAAAGAAGCCCTCTCAGATTCCTCAAAGACAGTGTTATGGACTGCTCCACGAAACATAAGTGTAACTCTGTGAGATGAATTCACACATCACCAAGAAGTTTCTAAGAAAGCTTCTTTCTAGTTTTCATCTGTGGATATTTCCTTGTCACTGTAATGTTCATTGCGCTATGAAGTATCTAATTGCAGATCTCCAGAAAACTGTGCTAACAAACTGATCACTGAAGAGAAACGTGTAACTCTGTGAGTTGCATTCACACATGCAATGCAGTTTCTCAGAAAGCTTCTCTTTAGTTATTATGTGAGGATATTTCCTTTATCACCATGGGCCCCAATAGGCTCCCAAATATCACTTTGCAGATTCCACGAGAAGAGTGTTAGCAAACTGCTTCTTGAGGCAGAGGTTGTAACTCTGTGAGATGAACTCACAGATCAGAAAGAAGTTTCTCAGAAAGCTTCTTTCACGTTTTGAACGGATGAAATTTCCTTTATCAGCGTTAGGCCTCAATGTGATCCAAAGAAGCCCTTCTCAGATTTCCCAAAGACAGTGTTAATGGACTGCTCCACGAAACATAAGTGTAACTCTGTGAGATGAATTCACACATCACCAAGCAGTTTCTAAGAAAGCTTCTTTCTAGTTTTCATCTGTGGATATTTCCTTTGTCACTGTAATGTTCATTGCGCTATGAAGTATCTAATTGCAGAATCTCCAGAAAACTGTGCTAACAAACTGATCACTGAAGAGAAACGTGTAACTCTGTGAGTTGCATTCACAGCATTGCAATGCAGTTTCTCAGAAAGCTTCTCTTTAGTTATTATGTGAGGATATTTCTTTATCACCATGGGCCCAATAGGCTCCCAAATATCACTTTGCAGATTCCACGATAAGAGTGTTAGCAAACTGCTTCTTGAGGCAGAGGTTGTAACTCTGTGAGATGAACTCACAGATCAGAAAGAAGTTTCTCAGAAAGGCTTCTTTCACGTGTTGAACGGATGAAATTTCCTTTATCAGCATAGGCCTCAATGTGATCAAAGAAGCCCTTCTCAGTTTCCCAAAGACAGTGTTAATGGACTGCTCCACGAAACATATGTGTAACTCTGTGAGATGATTCACACATCACCAAGAAGTTTCTACGAAAGCTTCTTTCTAGGTTTTCATCTGTGGATATTTCCTTTGTCACTGTAATGTTTATTGCGCTATGAACGTATCTAATTGCAGATCTCCAGAAAACTGTGCTAACAAACTGATCACTGAAGAGAAACGTGTAACTCTGTGAGTTGCATTCACACATGGCAATGCAGTTTCTCAGAAAGCTTCTCTTTAGTTATTATGTGAGGATATTTCCTTTATCACCATGGGCCCCAATAGGCTCCCAAATATCACTTTGCAGATTCCACGAGAAGAGTGTTAGCAAACTGATTCTTGAGGCCAGCGGTTGTAACTCTGTGAGATGAACTACAGATCAGAAAAAAGTTTCTCAGAAAGCTTCTTTCACGTTTTGAACGGATGAAATTTCCTTTATGATCGTACGCCTCAATGTGATCCAAAGAAGCCCTACTCAGTTTCCCCAAAGATAGTGTTAATGGACTGCTCCACGAAACATAAGTGTAACTCTGTGAGATGAATTCACACATTACCAAGCAGTTTCTTAGAAAGCTTCTTTCTAGTTTTCATCTGTGGATATTTCCTTTGTCACTGTAATGTTCAATTGCGCTATGAAGTATCTAATTGCAGATCTCCAGAAAACTGTGCTAACAAACTGATCACTGAAGAGAAACGTGTAACTCTGTGAGTTGCATTCACACATGGCAATGCAGTTTCTCAGAAAGCTTCTCTTTAGTTATTATGTGAGGATATTCCTTTATCACCATGGGCCCCAATAGGCTCCCAAATATCACTTTGTAGATTCCACGAGAAGAGTGTTAGTCAAACTTCTTCTTGAGGCAGAGGTTGTAACTCTGTGAGATGACTCACAGATCAGAAAGAAGTTTCTCAGAAAGCTTCTTTCACGTTTTGAACAGGATGAAATATCCTTTATCAGCGTAGGCCTCAATGTGATCCACAGAGGCCCTTCTCAGATTTCGAAAGACAGTGTTAATGGACTGCTCCACGAAACATAAGTGTAACTCTGTGAGATGAATTCACACAATCACCAAGAATTTTCTAAGAAAGCTTCTTTCTAGTTTTCATCTGTGGATATTTCCTTTGTCACTGTAATGTTCATTGCGCTATGAAGTATCTAATTGCAGATCTCCAAAAACTGTGCTAACAAACTGATCACTGAAGAGAAACTTGGAAGTCTGTGAGTTGCATTCACACATGGCAATGCAGTTTCTCAGAAAGCTTCTCTTTTGTTATTATGTGAGGATATTTCCTTTATCACCATGGACCCCAATAGACTCCCAAATATCACTTTGCAGATTCCACGAGAAGAGTGTTAGCAAACTTCTTCTTGAGGCAGAGGTTGTAACTCTGTGAAATGAACTCACATATCAGAAAGAAGTTTCTCAGAAAGCTTCTTTCACGTTTTGAACGGATGAAATTTCCTTTATCAGCGTAGGCCTCAATGTGATCAAAGAAGCCCGTCTCAGATTTCTCAAAGACAGTGTTTAGTGCACTGCTCCACGAAACATGAGTGTAACTCTGTGAGATGAATTCACACATCACCAAGAAGTTTCTAAGAAAGCTTCTTTCTAGTTTTCTTCTGTGGATATTTCCTTTGTACTGTAATGTTCATTGCGCTATGAAGTATCTAATTGCAGATCTCCAGAAAACTGTGCTAACAAACTGATCACTGAAGAGAAACGTGTAACTCTGTGAGTTGCATTCACACATGGCAATGCAGTTTCTCAGAAGCTTCTCTTTTGTTATTATGTGAGGATATTTCCTTTATCACCATGGGCCCCTATAGGTTCCCAATATCACTTTCAGATTCCACGAGAAGAGTGTTAGCAACTGCTTCTTGAGGGCAGAGGTTGTAACTCTTTGAGATGAACTCACAGATCAGAAAGAAGTTTCTCAGAAAGCTTCTTTCACGTTTTGAACGGATGAAATTTCCTTTATCAGCGTAGGCCTCAATGTGATCCAAAGAAGCCCTTTCAGATTCCTCAAAGACAGTGTTAATGGACTGCTCCACGAAACATAAGTGTATCTTTGTGAGATGAATTCACACATCACCAAGAAGTTTCTAAGAAAGCTTCTTTCTAGTTTTCATCTGTGGATATTTCCTTTGTCACTGTAATGTTCATTGCGCTATGAACTATCTAATTGCAGATCTCCAGAAAACTGTGCTAACAAACTGATCACTGAAGAGAAACGTGTAACTCTGTGAGTTGCATCACACATGGCAATGCAGTTACTCAGAAAGCTTCTCTTTAGTTATTATGTGAGGATATTTCCTTTATCACCATGGGCCCCTATAGGCTCCCAAATATCACTTTGCAGATTCCACGAGAAGAGTGTTAGCAAACTTTTTCTTGAGGCAGAGGTTGTAACTCTGTGAGATGAACTCACAGATCAGAAAAAAGTTTCTCAGAAAGCTTCTTTCACGTTTTGAACGGATGAAATTTCCTTTATGATCGTACGCCTCAATGTGATCCAAAGAAGCCCTACTCAGTTTCCCCAAAGACAGTGTTAATGGACTGCTCCACGAAACATAAGTGTAACTCTGTGAGATGAATTCACACATTACCAAGCAGTTTCTTAGAAAGCTTCTTTCTGGTTTTCATCTGTGGATATTTCCTTTGTCACTGTAATGTTCATTGCGTATGAAGTATCTAATTGCAGATCTCCAGAAAACTGTGCTAACAAACTGATCACTGAAGAGAAACGTGTAACTCTGTGAGTTGCATTCACACATGGCAATGCAGTTTCTCAGAAAGCTTCTCTTTAGTTATTATGTGAGGATATTTCCTTTATCACCATGGGCCCCATACGCTCCCAAATATCACTTTGCAGATTCCACGAAAAGAGTGTTAGCAAACTGCTTCTTGAGGCAGAGGTTGTAACTCTGTGAGATGAACTCACAGATCAGAAAGAAGTTTCTCAGAAAGTTTCATTCACGTTTTGAACGGATGAAATTTCCTTTATCAGCGTAGGCCTCAATGTGATCCAAAGAAGCCCTTCTGAGTTACCCCAAGCACAGTGTTAATGGACTGCTCGACGAAACATAAGTGTAACGCTGTGAGATGAATTCACACATCACCAAGAAGTTTCTAAGAAAGCTTCTTTCTAGTTTTCATCTGTGGATATTTCCTTTGTCACTGTAATATTCATTGTGCTATGAAGTATCTAATTGCAGATTTCCAGACAACTGTGCTGGCAATGCAGTTTCTCAGAAAGCTTCTCTTTAGTTATTATGTGAGGATATATCCTTTATCACCATGGGCCCCAAAAGGCTCCCAAAATCACTTTGCAGATTCCACGAAAGAGTGTTAGCAAACTGCTTCTTGAGGCAGAGGTTGTAACTCTGTGAGATGAACTCACAGATCAGAAAGAAGTTTCTCAGAAAGCTTCTTTCACGTTTTGAACGGAAGAAACTTCCTTTATCAGCGTAGTCCTCAATGATCCACAGACGCCCTTCTCAGTTTCCCCAAAGACAGTGTTAATGGACTGCTCCACGAAACATAAGTCTAACTCTGTGAGATGAATTCACACATCACCAAGAAGTTTCTAAGAAAGCTTCTTTCTAGTTTTCATCTGTGGATATTTCCTTTGTCACTGTAATGTTCATTGCGCTATGAAGTATCTAATTGCAGATCTCCAGAAAACTGTGCTAACAAACTGATCACTGAAGAGAAACGTGTAACTCTGTGAGTTGCATTCACACATGGCAATGCAGTTTCTCAGAAAGCTTCTCTTTAGTTATATGTGAGGATATTTCCTTTATCACCATGGGCCCCTATAGGCTCCCAAATATCACTTTGTAGATTCCACGAGAAGAGTGCAATTCTCTTCTTGAGGCAGAGGTTTGCAACTCTGTGAGATGAACTCACAGATCAGAAAGAAGTTTCTCAGAAAGCTTCTTTCACGTTTAGAACGGATGAAATTCCTTTATCAGTGTAGGCCTCAATGTGATCCAAAGAGGCCCTTCTCAGATTCCTCAAAGACAGTGTTAATGGACTGCTCCAGAAACATAAGTGTAACTCTGAGATGAATTCACACATCACCAAGAATTTTCTAAGAAAGCTTCTTTCTAGTTTTCATCTGTGGATATTTCCTTTGTCACTGTAATGTTCATTGCGCTATGAATTATCTAATTGCAGATCTCCAGAAAACTGTGCTAACAAACTGATCACTGAAGAGAAACGTGTAACTCTGTGAGTTGCATTCACACATAGGCAATGCAGTTTTCTCAGAAAGCTTCTCTTTAGTTATTATGTGAGGATATTTCCTTTATCACCATGGGCCCCAATAGGCTCCCAAATATCACTTTGCAGATTCCACGAAAGAGTGTTAGCAAACTGCTTCTTGAGGCAGAGGTTGTAACTCTGTGAGATGAACTCACAGATCAGAAAGAAGTTTCTCAGAAGCTTCTTTCACGTTTGAACGGATGAAATTTCCTTTATCAGCGTAGGCCTCAATGTGATCCAAAGAAGCCCTCTCAGTTTCCCAAAGACAGTGTTAATGGACTGCTCCACGAAACATAAGTGTAACTCTGTGAGATGAATTCACACATCACCAAGAAGTTTCTAAGAAAGCTTCTTTCTAGTTTTCATCTGTGGATATTTCCTTTGTCACTGTAATGTTCATTGCGCTATGAAGTATCTAATTGCAGATCTCCAGAAAACTGTGCTAACAAACTCACTGAAGAGAAACGTGTAACTCTGTGAGTTGCATTCACACATGGCAATGCAGTTTCTCAGAAAGCTTCTCTTTAGTTATTATGTGAGGATATTTCCTTTATCACCATGGGCCCCAATAGGCTCCCAAATATCACTTTGCAGATTCCACGAAAGAGTGTTAGCAAACTGCTTCTTGAGGCAGAGGTTGTAACTCTGTGAGATGAACTCACAGATCAGAAAAAGTTCTCAGAAAGCTTCTTTCACGTTTTGAATGGAAATTTCCTTTATAGCCGTAGGCCCAATGTGATCCAAAGAAGCCCTTCTCAGATTCCTCAAAGACAGTGTTAATGGACTGCTCCACGAAACATAAGTGTAACTCTGTGAGATGAATCACACATCACCAAGAAGTTTCTCTAAGAAAGCTTCTTTCTAGTTTTCATCTGTGGATATTTCCTTTGTCACTGTAATGTTCATTGCTATGAATATCTAATTGCAGATCTCCAGAAAACTGTGCTAACAAACTGATCACTGAAGAGAAACGTGTAACTCTGTGAGTTGCATTCACACATGGCAATGCAGTTGCTCAGAAAGCTTCTCTTTAGTTATTATGTGAGGATATTTCCTTTATCACCATGGGCCCCTATAGGCTCCCAAATATCACTTTGCAGATTCCACGAGAAGAGTGTTAGCAAACTTTTCTTGAGGCAGAGGTTGTAACTCGTGAGATGAACTCACAGATCAGAAAAAGTTTCTCAGAAAGCTTCTTTCACGTTTTGAACGATGAAATTTCCTTTTATCGTAGCCTCAATGTGATCCAAAGAAGCCCTACTCAGTTCTCCCAAAGACAGTGTTAATGGACTGCTCCACGAAACATAAGTGTAACCTCTGTGAGATGAATTCACACATTACACAAGCAAGTTTCTTAGAAAGCTTCTTTCTAGTTTTCATCTGTGGATATTCCTTTGTCACTGTAATGTTCATTGCGCTATGAAGTATCTAATTGCAGATCTCCAGAAAACTGTGCTAACAAACTGATCACTGAAGAGAACGTGTAACTCTTGAGTTGCATTCACACATGGCAATGCAGTTTCTCAGAAAGCTTCTCTTAGTTATTATGTGAGGATTTCCTTTATCACCGTGGGCCCCAATAGGCTCCCAAATATCACTTTGCAGATTCACGAAAGAGTGTTAGCAAAGTTCTTCTTGAGGCAGAGGTTGTAACTCTGTGAGATGAACTCACAGATCAGAAAGAAGTTTCCAGAAAGCTTCTTTCACGTTTTGAACGGATGAAATTTCCTTTATGAGCGTAGGCCTCAATGTGATCCAAAGAAGCACTTCTCAGATTCCTCAAAGACAGTGTTAATGGACTGCTCCAGAAACATAAGTGTATCTGTGAGATGAATTCACACATCACCAAGAAGTTTCTAAGAAAGCTTCTTTCTAGTTTTCATCTGTGGATATTTCCTTTGTCACTGTAATGTTCATTGCGCTATGAAGTATCTAATTGCAGATTTCCAGACAACTGTGCTGGCAATGCAGTTTCTCAGAAAGCTTCTCTTTAGTTATTATGTGAGGATATATCCTTTATCACCATGGGCCCCAAAGGCTCCCAAATATCACTTTGCAGATTCCACGAAAAGAGTGTTAGCAAACTGCTTCTTGAGGCAGAGGTTGTAACTCTGTGAGATGAACTCACAGATCAAAAAGTTTCTCAGAAAGCTTCTTTCACGTTTTGAACGGATGAAATTTCCTTTATCAGTGTACACTTCATGTGATCCAAAGAAGCCCTTCTCAGTTTCCCCAAAGACAGTGTTAATGGACTGCTCCACGAAACATAAGTGTAACTCTGTGAGGTGAATTCACACATCACCAAGAAGTTTCTAAGAAAGCTTCTTTCTAGTTTTCATCTGTGGATATTTCCTTTGTCACTGTAATGTTCATTGCGCTATGAAGTATCTAATTGCAGATCTCCAGAAAACTGTGCTAACAAACTGATCACTGAAGAGAAACGTGTAACTCTGTGAGTTGCATTCACACATGGCAATGCAGTTTCTCAGAAAGCTTCTCTTTAGTTATTATGTGAGGACATTTCATTTATCACCGTGGGCCCCAATAGGCTCCCAAATATCACTTTGCAGATTGCAAGAAGAGTGTTAGCAAAGTTCTTCTGAGGCAGAGGTTGTAACTCTGTGAGATGAACTCACAGATAGAAAGAAGTTTCTCAGAAAGCTTCTTTCACGTTTTGAATGGGTGAAATTTCCTTTATCAGCGTAGGCCTCAATGTGATCCAAAGAAGCCCTTCTCAGATTTCCCCAAAGACATGTTAATGGACTGCTCCACGAAACATAAGTGTAACTCTGTGAGATGAACTCACACATCACCAAGAAGTTTCTAAGAAAGCTTCTTTCTGTTTTCATCTGTGGATATTTCCTTTGTCACTGTAATGTTCATTGCGCTATGAAGTATCTAAGTGCAGATCTCCAGAAAACTGTGCTAACAAACTGATCACTGAAGAGAAACGTGTAACTCTGTGAATTGCATTCACACATGGCAATGCAGTTTCTCAGAAAGCTTCTCTTTAGTTATTATGTGAGGATATTTCCTTTATCACCATGGGCCCCAATAGGCTCCCAAATATCACTTTGCAGATTCCACAAAAGAGTGTTAGCAAACTGCTTCTTGAGGCAGAGGTTGTAACTCTTTGAGATGAACTCACAGATCAGAAAGAAGTTTCTCAGAAAGCTTCTTTCACGTTTTGAACGGATGAATTTCCTTTATCAGCGTAGGCCTCAATGTGATCCAAAGAAGCCCTTTTCAGATTCCTCAAAGACAGTGTTAATGGACTGCTCCACGAAACATAAGTGTATCTCTGTGAGATGAATTCACACATCACCAAGAAGTTTCTAAGAAAGCTTCTTTCTAGTTTTCATCTGTGGATATGTCCTTGTCACTGTAATGTTCATTGCACTATGAATATCTAATTGCAGATTTCCAGACAACTGTGCTGGCATGCAGTTTCTCAGAAACTTCTCTTAGTTATTATGTGAGGATATACCTTATCACCATGGGCCCCAAAAGGCTCCCAAATATCACTTTGCAGATTCCACGAAAAGAGTGTTAGCAAACTGCTTCTTGAGGCAGAGGTTGTAACTCTGTGAGATGAACTCACAGATCAGAAAGAAGTTTCTCAGAAAGCTTCTTTCACGTTTT
>NW_022141643.1:0-5167 GCF_007565055.1 Rhinopithecus roxellana
AGAGAGACCCAACAGATATAATAATAGAGTGTAGTTAAACTAACGTCTAGACATAATAGATTAGAGGTATGAAATATAGACTGGTAGATTATAATAGATAAGTATAAAATATCGACATAATAGGGTATAAAAATATAGGTATAAAATATCGACATAATGTATATAAAAGATATACGTATAAAATATAGACATAATAGATATAGATATAAAATATAGACATAAAAGATAAAATACAGGTATAAAATATAGATATAATAGATATAAGTATAAAATATGGGTGTAATAGATATAAGTATAAAATAAAGACATAATAGATATAATAGATATAGGTATAAAATCTATATATAATAGATATAGGTATAAAATATAGATGTAATAGATATAATAGATAAAGGTATAAGATGTAGCCATATCAGATATAATAGATGGAGGTATAAAATATAGATATAATAGTTATACGTATAAAATATAGACATAATAGATATAATAGTGGTAGGTATAAAATATAGATATAATAGATATAGCTATAAAATATAGATATAATCGATATAGTTATAAAATATAGACATAATACATATAATAGATATAAAATATAGACATAATAGATATAATAGACACAGGTATAAAACATAGATATAATAGATATAGGTATAAAATATAGATATGATAGATATAAGAGATATACGATAAAATATTGATATAATTGATACATGTATAAAATATAGATATAATAGATATAATAGATATAGGTATAAAATATAGATACAGTAGATAGAGGTATAAACTAAAGTTATAATACATATAGGTATAAAATGTAGATACAAAAGATATAGACATAGGTATAAAATAAAGACATAACAGATATATTAGATACAGCTATAAAATATAGACATAATAGATATAATAGATATAGGTATAAAATATAGACATAATAGATATAATAGTGGTAGGTATAAAATATAGATATAATAGATATAGCTATAAAATATAGATATAATCGATATAGTTATAAAATATAGACATAATACATATAATAGATATAAAATATAGACATAATAGATATAATAGACACAGGTATAAAACATAGATATAATAGATATAGGTATAAAATATAGATATGATAGATATAAGAGATATACGATAAAATATTGATATAATTGATACATGTATAAAATATAGATATAATAGATATAATAGATATAGGTATAAAATATAGATACAGTAGATAGAGGTATAAACTAAAGTTATAATACATATAGGTATAAAATGTAGATACAAAAGATATAGACATAGGTATAAAATAAAGACATAACAGATATATTAGATACAGCTATAAAATATAGACATAATAGATATAATAGATATAGGTATAAAATATAGACATAATAGATATAAAAGATATAAGTATAATATATAGACATAATAGATATGATAGATATAGGAATAAAATATACACATAATATGATAGATATAGACATAATCATAATAGATAAAGGTAATAAACATAGTCTTAATAGATATAACAGATATAGTTATAAAATATAGACATAATAGATATACGTATAAAATATAGACAATAGTTATAATAGAGGTATAAAATGTAGACATAATGGATAAAATAGATATAATAGGTAGAGGTATAAAATATAGACGTAATAGATATAATAGAGGCATAAAATATAGACATAATAGATATAATAGAGGTATAAAATACAGACATAATAGATATAATAGAGATATAAAATATAGACATAACAGAAAAAATACATATTAAAAATAGAGGTATAAAATATAGACATAATAGATGTAATAGAGAGGAATAAAATATAGACATAATAGATATAAGAGATATAATAGAGGTATAAAATATGGACATAATAGATATAATAGAGGTATAAAATATAGACATAAAAAATATAATAGATACAGGTATAACATGTAGACATAATAGATATAATAGATATAGCTATAACATATAGGCATAATAGATATAATAGATATAGGTATAAAATATAGACATAATAAATATAATAGATATAGGTATAAAATATAGACATAATAGATATAGGTATAAAATACAGACATAATATAGATAAAAAATATAGACATAGAAATAATAGAGATATAAAATATAGACATAATAGGTATATATAGGTATAACATATAGACATAATAGATATAATAGATATAGGTATAAAATACAGACATAATAGACATAGGTATAAAATAAAGACATAATAGATATAATAGATATACGTAAAAAATATAGACAATAGGTGTACTAGATACAGGTATAAAATATTGACATAATAGATATAACAGGTATAGGCATAAAATATAGACATGAAAGATATAAAAGATATTGGTATAAAATATAGACAATAGATATAGGTATAAAATATCGATATAATAGTTATAATAGATATAAGTGTAAAATATAGACATAATAGATATAGTTATAAAACACAGACATAATAGATAAAATAGATATAGGTATAAATTATAGATAGAATAGATAGAGGTATAAAATATAGACATAATAGATATAATATATATAGATATAAAATACATAGATATAGAAGATAGAGGTATGAAATACAGACATAACAGATATAATAGACAGAGGTATAAAAAATAGACATAATAGATATAATAGTGTTAAGAAATAGAGACATAATAGAAATAATATAGGTATGAAATACAGACATAATAGATATAGGTATGAAATACAGACATAATAGATATAATAGAGGTATAAAATATAGACATAATATAATAGATATAGGTATAAAATGTAGACATAGACATAATAGAGATATAAAATATAGACATAATAGATGTAATAGATACAGGTATAAAATATAGACATAATAGATATAATAGATATAGGTATAAAATATAGACATAATAGAAATAATAGATATAGGTATTAAATACAGACATAATAGATATAATATTTATAGGTATAAAATACAAACCTAATAGATCTAGGTATAAAATGTAGACACAATAGATATAATAGATAAAAGTATAAAATACAGTCATAATAGACATAATGGATATAGGTATAAAATACAGACCTAATAGATATAGGTATAAAATGTAGACATAATAGGTATAATAGATAAAGGTATAAAATACAGTCATAATAGATATAAGAGATGTAGGTATAAAATAAAGACATAATAAATATAATAGATGTAGAAATAAAATATAGACATAATAGATATAATAGATATAGGTATGAAATATATACATAATAGACATAATAGATACATGTATAAGATATAGACATAATAGAAACAATAGATATAGGTATAAAATACAGACATAAATGATATAATAAATATAGATATAAAATATAGACATAAAAGATATAGGTATAAAACATTTTTAGATATAATAATTATACGTATAAAATATAGACATAATAGATATAATAGGTATAGGTATAAAATATAGACAAAGCAGATGTAATAGATATAGGTTTAAAATATAGACATAATAGATATAGGTATAAAATATACACATAATAGATATAATAGAGATAGGTATAAAATATAGACATAACAGATATAGGTATAAAATATAGTCATGTTAGATATAATAGATATAGTTATAAAATATAGACAGAGTAGATATAATAGACATAGGGATCCAATATAGACATAATAGATATCGGTATAAAATATAGACATAATAGGTATAATAGATATAGGTATAAAATATAGACTTAACTGATATAAAAATACAGGTATGAAATACAGACACAATAGATATAGGTATAATTCATACACATAATAGATAGATATATGTTTAAGATATAGACATAATAGATATAATAGATTTAGGTATAAAATATAGACATAATAGATATAGATATAAAATATAGACATAATAGATTTAATCGATATATGTATATAATATAGACATAATAGATATAATAGATATAGGTATAAAATATAGACATAATAGAAAAAAGAGATATAGGTATAAAATATAGACATAATAGATATAGGTATAAAACATAGACAAAACAGATATAGCTATAAAATATAGACATAGATATAATAGAGGTAAAAAATTTAAACATAATAGATATAATAGAGATGGGTATAAAATATAGACGTAATAGATACAATAGATATAGGTGTAAAATATATAGACAGAAGATATAATAGATATAGGTATAAAATATAGACATAATAGATATAGGTATAAAATGTAGACATATTAGATATAATAATTATCGGAATAAAATATAGACATAAGAGATATAATAGATATAGGTATAAAATATACACAAAATAGATATAATAGGTATAGGTATAAAATATAAGCATAATAGATATAGATATAAAATATAGACATAATAGGATTAATAGATATAGGTATAAAATATAGACATAAGAGATATAGGTATTAAATATAGACATAATAGATATAATAGAAATAGGTAGAAAATATAGACATAATAGATATAATAGATATAGGTGTCAAATATAGACATAATAATTATAATAGATATAGGTATAAAATAAAGACATAGATACAATAGATATAGGTATAAAATATAGACATAATAGATTTAATATATGTAGGTATAAAACATTGATATAATAGATAAAATAGATATAATAGATATAGGTATAAAATACAGACATAGTAGATATGATAGATATTGGTATAAAATATAGACATAATAGATATAGGTATAAAATATAGACATAATAGATATAATAGATATAGGTAAAAAATATAGACATGAGGTATAATAGATATATGTATAAGATATAGTCATAATAGATATAATAGATATAGGTATAAAATATAGATATAATAGATATAATAGATATAGGTATAAAATGCAGACATAATAGATATAATAGATACAGGAATAAAATACAGACATAACTGAAATAGGAATAAAATATAGACAAAATTGATATAAAGGATATAGGTATAAAATATAGACATAATAGATATAATACATATATGTATAAGATATATACATAATAGAGACAATAGATAGAGGTATAAAATATAGACATAATAGATATAATAGAAATAGATATAAAATATAGACATAATAGATATAATAGATACAGGTATAAAATATAGACATAGTAGACATGGTATAAAAAATCGACATAATAGATAGATATTG
>NW_022141644.1:0-21490 GCF_007565055.1 Rhinopithecus roxellana
GTGGAAACTGCAAAGTGATATTTGGGAGCCTATTGGGGCCCATGGTGATAAAGGAATTATCCTCACATAATAACTAAAGAGAAGCTTTCTGAGAAAGTGCATTGCCATGTGTGAATGCAACTCACAGAGTTACACGTTTCTCTTCAGTGATCAGTTTGTTAGCACAGTTTTCTGGAAAGATGCAATTGAAATACTTCATAGCGCAATGAACATTACAGTGACAAGGAATAATTCCACAGATGAAAACTAAAAGAACCTGTTCCAAAGAAGCTTTCTTAGAAACTTCTTGGTGATGTGTGAATTCATCTCACAGAGTTACACTTATGTTTTCGGACAGCCATTAACACTGTCTTTGGGGAAACTGAGAAGGGCTTCTTTGGATCACATGAGGATTACGCTGATAAGGAAATTTCCTCTGTTGAAAACGTGAAAGAAGCTTTCTGAGAAACTTCTCTGATCTGTGAGTTCATCTCACAGAGTTACAACCTCTGCCTCAAGATGCAGTTTGCTAACCTCTTTTCGTGGAAACTGCAAAGTGATGTTGGGAGCATATTGGGGCCCATGGTGATAAAGGTATTATCCTCACATAATAACTAAAGAGAAGCTTTCTGAGAAACTGCATTGCCATGTGTGAATGCAACTCACAGAGTTACACGTTTCTCTTCAGTGATCAGTTTGTTAGCACAGTTTCTCGAAATCTGCAATTCGATACTTCATAGCGCAATGAACATTACAGTGACAAAGGAAATATCCAGATGAAAACTAGAAAGAAGCTTTCTTAGAAACTTCTTGGTGATGTGTGAATTCATCTCACAGAGTTACACTTATGTTTCGTGAGCAGTCCATTAACACTGTCTTTGGGGAAACTGAGAAGGGCTTCTTTGGATCACATTGAGGCCTACGCTGATAAAGGAATTTCCTCCGTTCAAACGTGAAAGAAGCTTTCTGAGAAACTTCTTTCTGATCTGTGAGTTCATCTCACAGAGTTACAACCTCTGCCTCAAGAAGCAGTTTGCTAACACTCTTTTCGTGGAATCTGCAAAGTGATATTTGGGAGCATATTGGGGCCCATGGTGATAAAGGAATTATCCTCACATAATAACTAAAGAGAAGCTTTCTGAGAAACTGCATTGCCATGTGTGAATGCAACTCACAGAGTTACACGTTTCTCTTCAGTGATCAGTTTGTTAGCACAGTTTTCTGGAAATCTGCAATTAGATACTTCATAGCGCAATGAACATTACAGTGACAAAGGAAATATCCAGATGAAAACTAGAAGGAAGCTTTCTTAGAAACTTCTTGGTGATGTGTGAATTCATCTCACAGAGTTACACTTATGTTTCGTGGAGCAGTCCATTAACACTGTCTTTGGGGAAACTGAGAAGGGCTTCTTTGGATCACATTGAGGCCTACGCTGATAAAGGAAATTTCCTCCGTTCAAAACGTGAAAGAAGCTTTCTGAGAAACTTCTTTCTGATCTGTGAGTTCATCTCACAGAGTTACAACCTCTGCCTCAAGAAGCAGTTTGCTAACACTCTTTTCGTGGAATCTGCAAAGTGATATTTGGGAGCCTATTGGGGCCCATGGTGATAAAGGAATTATCCTCACATAATAACTAAAGAGAAGCTTTCTGAGAAACTGAATTGCCATGTGTGAATGCAACTCACAGAGTTACACGTTTCTCTTCAGTGATCAGTTTGTTAGCACAGTTTTCTGGAAATCTGCAATTAGATACTTCATAGCGCAATGAACATTACAGTGACAAAGGAAATATCCACAGATGAAAACTAGAAAGAAGCTTTCTTAGAAACTTCTTGGTGATGTGTGAATTCATCTCACAGAGTTACACTTATGTTTCGTGGAGCAGTCCATTAACACTGTCTTTGGGGAAACTGAGAAGGGCTTCTTTGGATCACATTGAGGCCTACGCTGATAAAGGAAATTTCCTCCGTTCAAAACGTGAAAGAAGCTTTCTGAGAAACTTCTTTCTGATCTGTGAGTTCATCTCACAGAGTTACAACCTCTGCCTCAAGAAGCAGTTTGCTAACACTCTTTTCGTGGAAACTGCAAAGTGATATTTGGGAGCATATTGGGGCCCATGGTGATAAAGGAATTATCCTCACATAATAACTAAAGAGAAGCTTTCTGAGAAACTGCATTGCCATGTGTGAATGCAACTCACAGAGTTACACGTTTCTCTTCAGTGATCAGTTTGTTAGCACAGTTTTCTGGAAATCTGCAATTAGATACTTCATAGCGCAATGAACATTACAGTGACAAAGGAAATATCCAGATGAAAACTAGAAAGAAGCTTTCTTAGAAACTTCTTGGTGATGTGTGAATTCATCTCACAGAGTTACACTTATGTTTCGTGGAGCAGTCCATTAACACTGTCTTTGGGGAAACTGAGAAGGGCTTCTTTGGATCACATTGAGGCCTACGCTGATAAAGGAAATTTCCTCCGTTCAAAACGTGAAAGAAGCTTTCTGAGAAACTTCTTTCTGATCTGTGAGTTCATCTCACAGAGTTACAACCTCTGCCTCAAGAAGCAGTTTGCTAACACTCTTTTCGTGGAATCTGCAAAGTGATATTTGGGAGCCTATTGGGGCTCATGGTGATAAAGGAATATCCTCACATAATAACTAAAGAGAAGCTTTCTGAGAAACTGAATTGCCATGTGTGAATGCAACTCACAGAGTTACACGTTTCTCTTCAGTGATCAGTTTGTTAGCACAGTTTTCTGGAAATCTGCAATTAGATACTTCATAGCGCAATGAACATTACAGTGACAAAGGAAATATCCAGATGAAAACTAGAAGGAAGCTTTCTTAGAAACTTCTTGGTGATGTGTGAATTCATCTCACAGAGTTACACTTATGTTTCGTGGAGCAGTCCATTAACACTGTCTTTGGGGAAACTGAGAAGGGCTTCTTTGGATCACATTGAGGCCTACGCTGATAAAGGAAATTTCATCCGTTCAAAACGTGAAAGAAGCTTTCTGAGAAACTTCTTTCTGATCTGTGAGTTTATCTCACAGAGTTACAATCTCTGCCTCAAGAAGCAGTTTGCTAACACTCCTTTAGTGGCAATCTGCAAAGTGATATTTGGCAGCCTGTTGGGGCCCATGGTGATAAAGGAATTATCCTCACATAATAACTAAAGAGAAGCTTTCTGAGAAACTGCATTGCCATGTGTGAATGCAACTCACAGAGTTACGCCATTGTTTTTTGGAGACGTTTCTTAGGACTGTTTCCGTGGATTCCGAGAAGTGATATTTCAGATAGCTTTGAAGAATAGAAGGAAAAAGAAATATCCTCCAAGAGAAAGCAGAACCAAGCTTTCTGAGAAACTGCTTTGTGATATGTGAATTCATTTCACAGTGTTCTATCACCCTTTCTCGGGGGAGTTTCCTAGCACTCATTTTGAGGAATCTCAGATGTGATGTCTTGGATATCGTTGAATCACATGCTGAATAAGGAACTATCCTCAGAGAAACCTGCAGAGAAGCCTTCTCAGAAACTTTTTGTTGTGGGTGAATTCAGCCCACAGATGTCCATCATTGTTTCCACTGAGAAACTTGCTAACAGAGTTTTCGCAGAATCTGCAATAGGACACACGGTGGCGCTCCAAGACCACAAATAACCTGGTCTTACTAAAGAAAGAAGATTTCTGAGAAACCGCTTTGTGATGTGTGAATTCAACTCACTAAGTTGCAGCTGTATTTCGTGGGGCCGTGGCCTAGCCCTATTTGTGTGGAATCTGAGAACAGATATTCCCGATCCCTATGAAAACAATGGGGCCAATGGAAACATCTTCCAATAAAAATGAGAAAGAAGCTTTCTGAGAAACTTCTTTCTGATCTGTGAGTTCATCTCACAGAGTTACAACCTCAGCCTCAAGAAGCAGTTTGCTAACACTCTTCTCCTGGAATCTGCAAAGTGATATTTGGCAGCCTATTGGGCCCATGGTGATAAAGGAAATATCCTCACATAATAACTAAAGAGAAGCTTTCTGAGAAAGTGCATTGCCATGTGTGAATGCAACTCACAGAGTTACACGTTTCTCTTCAGTGATCAGTTTGTTAGCACAGTTTTCTGGAAATCTGCAATTAGATACTTCATAGCGCAATGAACATTACAGTGACAAAGGAAATATCCAGATGAAAACTAGAAAGAAGCTTTCTTAGAAACTTCTTGGTGATGTGTGAATTCATCTCACAGAGTTACACTTATGTTTCGTGGAGCAGTCCATTAACACTGTCTTTGGGGAAACTGAGAAGGGCTTCTTTGGATCACATTGAGGCCTACGCTGATAAAGGAAATTTCCTCCGTTCAAAACGTGAAAGAAGCTTTCTGAGAAACTTCTTTCTGATCTGTGAGTTCATCTCACAGAGTTACAACCTCTGCCTCAAGAAGCAGTTTGCTAACACTCTTTTCGTGGAATCTGCAAAGTGATATTTGGGAGCATATTGGGGCCCATGGTGATAAAGGAATTATCCTCACATAATAACTAAAGAGAAGCTTTCTGAGAAACTGCATTGCCATGTGTGAATGCAACTCACAGAGTTACACGTTTCTCTTCAGTGATCAGTTTGTTAGCACAGTTTTCTGGAAATCTGCAATTAGATACTTCATAGCGCAATGAACATTACAGTGACAAAGGAAATATCCAGATGAAAACTAGAAGAAGCTTTCTTAGAAACTTCTTGGTGATGTGTGAATTCATCTCACAGAGTTACACTTATGTTTCGTGGAGCAGTCCATTAACACTGTCTTTGGGGAAACTGAGAAGGGCTTCTTTGGATCACATTGAGGCCTACGCTGATAAAGGAAATTTCCTCCGTTCAAAACGTGAAAGAAGCTTTCTGAGAAACTTCTTTCTGATCTGTGAGTTCATCTCACAGAGTTACAATCTCTGCCTCAAGAAGCAGTTTGCTAACACTCCTTTAGTGGAATCTGCAAAGTGATATTTGGCAGCCTGTTGGGGCCCATGGTGATAAAGGAATTATCCTCACATAATAACTAAAGAGAAGCTTTCTGAGAAACTGCATTGCCATGTGTGAATGCAACTCACAGAGTTACGCCATTGTTTTTTGGAGACGTTTCTTAGGACTGTTTCCGTGGATTCCGAGAAGTGATATTTCAGATAGCTTTGAAGAATAGAAGGAAAAAGAAATATCCTCCAAGAGAAAGCAGAACCAAGCTTTCTGAGAAACTGCTTTGTGATATGTGAATTCATTTCACAGTGTTCTATCACCCTTTCTCGGGGGAGTTTCCTAGCACTCATTTTGAGGAATCTCAGATGTGATGTCTTGGATATCGTTGAATCACATGCTGAATAAGGAACTATCCTCAGAGAAACCTGCAGAGAAGCCTTCTCAGAAACTTTTTGTTGTGGGTGAATTCAGCCCACAGATGTCCATCATTGTTTCCACTGAGAAACTTGCTAACAGAGTTTTCGCAGAATCTGCAATAGGACACACGGTGGCGCTCCAAGACCACAAATAACCTGGTCTTACTAAAGAAAGAAGATTTCTGAGAAACCGCTTTGTGATGTGTGAATTCAACTCACTAAGTTGCAGCTGTATTTCGTGGGGCCGTGGCCTAGCCCTATTTGTGTGGAATCTGAGAACAGATATTCCCGATCCCTATGAAAACAATGGGGCCAATGGAAACATCTTCCAATAAAAATGAGAAAGAAGCTTTCTGAGAAACTTCTTTCTGATCTGTGAGTTCATCTCACAGAGTTACAACCTCAGCCTCAAGAAGCAGTTTGCTAACACTCTTCTCCTGGAATCTGCAAAGTGATATTTGGCAGCCTATTGGGCCCATGGTGATAAAGGAAATATCCTCACATAATAACTAAAGAGAAGCTTTCTGAGAAAGTGCATTGCCATGTGTGAATGCAACTCACAGAGTTACACGTTTCTCTTCAGTGATCAGTTTGTTAGCACAGTTTTCTGGAGATCTGCAATTAGATACTTCATAGCGCAATGAACATTACAGTGACAAAGGAAATATCCAGATGAAAACTAGAAAGAAGCTTTCTTAGAAACTTCTTGGTGATGTGTGAATTCATCTCACAGAGTTACACTTATGTTTCGTGGAGCAGTCCTATTAACACTGTCTTTGGGGAAACTGAGAAGGGCTTCTTTGGATCACATTGAGGCCTACGCTGATAAAGGAAATTTCCTCCGTTCAAAACGTGAAAGAAGCTTTCTGAGAAACTTCTTTCTGATCTGTGAGTTCATCTCACAGAGTTACAACCTCTGCCTCAAAAGCAGTTTGCTAACACTCTTTTCGTGGAATCTGCAAAGTGATATTTGGGAGCATATTGGGGCCCATGGTGATAAAGGAATTATCCTCACATAATAACTAAAGAGAAGCTTTCTGAGAAACTGCATTGCCATGTGTGAATGCAACTCACAGAGTTACACGTTTCTCTTCAGTGATCAGTTTGTTAGCACAGTTTTCTGGAAATCTGCAATTAGATACTTCATAGCGCAATGAACATTACAGTGACAAAGGAAATATCCACAGATGAAAACTAGAAAGAAGCTTTCTTAGAAACTTCTTGGTGATGTGTGAATTCATCTCACAGAGTTACACTTATGTTTCGTGGAGCAGTCCATTAACACTGTCTTTGGGGAAACTGAGAAGGGCTTCTTTGGATCACATTGAGGCCTACGCTGATAAAGGAAATTTCCTCCGTTCAAAACGTGAAAGAAGCTTTCTGAGAAACTTCTTTCTGATCTGTGAGTTCATCTCACAGAGTTACAACCTCTGCCTCAAGAAGCAGTTTGCTAACACTCTTTTCGTGGAATCTGCAAAGTGATATTTGGGAGCATATTGGGGCCCATGGTGATAAAGGAATTATCCTCACATAATAACTAAAGAGAAGCTTTCTGAGAAACTGAATTGCCATGTGTGAATGCAACTCACAGAGTTACACGTTTCTCTTCAGTGATCAGTTTGTTAGCACAGTTTTCTGGAAATCTGCAATTAGATACTTCATAGCGCAATGAACATTACAGTGACAAAGGAAATATCCAGATGAAAACTAGAAAGAAGCTTTCTTAGAAACTTCTTGGTGATGTGTGAATTCATCTCACAGAGTTACACTTATGTTTCGTGGAGCAGTCCATTAACACTGTCTTTGGGGAAACTGAGAAGGGCTTCTTTGGATCACATTGAGGCCTACGCTGATAAAGGAAATTTCCTCCGTTCAAAACGTGAAAGAAGCTTTCTGAGAAACTTCTTTCTGATCTGTGAGTTCATCTCACAGAGTTACAACCTCTGCCTCAAGAAGCAGTTTGCTAACACTCTTTTCGTGGAATCTGCAAAGTGATATTTGGGAGCCTATTGGGGCCCATGGTGATAAAGGAATTATCCTCACATAATAACTAAAGAGAAGCTTTCTGAGAAACTGAATTGCCATGTGTGAATGCAACTCACAGAGTTACACGTTTCTCTTCAGTGATCAGTTTGTTAGCACAGTTTTCTGGAAATCTGCAATTAGATACTTCATAGCGCAATGAACATTACAGTGACAAAGGAAATATCCAGATGAAAACTAGAAAGAAGCTTTCTTAGAAACTTCTTGGTGATGTGTGAATTCATCTCACAGAGTTACACTTATGTTTCGTGGAGCAGTCCATTAACACTGTCTTTGGGGAAACTGAGAAGGGCTTCTTTGGATCACATTGAGGCCTACGCTGATAAAGGAAATTTCCTCCGTTCAAAACGTGAAAGAAGCTTTCTGAGAAACTTCTTTCTGATCTGTGAGTTCATCTCAATGAGTTACAACCTCTGCCTCAAGATGCAGTTTGCTAACACTCTTTTCGTGGAAACTGCAAAGTGATATTTGGGAGCATATTGGGGCCCATGGTGATAAAGGAATTATCCTCACATAATAATTAAAGAGAAGCTTTCTGAGAAACTGCATTGCCATGTGTGAATGCAACTCACAGAGTTACACGTTTGTCTTCAGTGATCAGTTTGTTAGCACAGTTTTCTCGAAATCTGCAATTCGATACTTCATAGCGCAATGAACATTACAGTGACAAAGGAAATATCCAGATGAAAACTAGAAAGAAGCTTTCTTAGAAACTTCTTGGTGATGTGTGAATTCATCTCACAGAGTTACACTTATGTTTCGTGGAGCAGTCCATTAACACTGTCTTTGGGGAAACTGAGAAGGGCTTCTTTGGATCACATTGAGGCCTACGCTGATAAAGGAAATTTCCTCCGTTCAAAACGTGAAAGAAGCTTTCTGAGAAACTTCTTTCTGATCTGTGAGTTCATCTCACAGAGTTACAACCTCTGCCTCAAGAAGCAGTTTGCTAACACTCTTTTCGTGGAATCTGCAAAGTGATATTTGGGAGCCTATTGGGGCTCATGGTGATAAAGGAATATCCTCACATAATAACTAAAGAGAAGCTTTCTGAGAAACTGAATTGCCATGTGTGAATGCAACTCACAGAGTTACACGTTTCTCTTCAGTGATCAGTTTGTTAGCACAGTTTTCTGGAAATCTGCAATTAGATACTTCATAGCGCAATGAACATTACAGTGACAAAGGAAATATCCAGATGAAAACTAGAAGGAAGCTTTCTTAGAAACTTCTTGGTGATGTGTGAATTCATCTCACAGAGTTACACTTATGTTTCGTGGAGCAGTCCATTAACACTGTCTTTGGGGAAACTGAGAAGGGCTTCTTTGGATCACATTGAGGCCTACGCTGATAAAGGAAATTTCATCCGTTCAAAACGTGAAAGAAGCTTTCTGAGAAACTTCTTTCTGATCTGTGAGTTTATCTCACAGAGTTACAATCTCTGCCTCAAGAAGCAGTTTGCTAACACTCCTTTAGTGCAATCTGCAAAGTGATATTTGGCAGCCTGTTGGGGCCCATGGTGATAAAGGAATTATCCTCACATAATAACTAAAGAGAAGCTTTCTGAGAAACTGCATTGC
The DNA here is from genome assembly GCF_007565055.1 of Rhinopithecus roxellana. NCBI lineage: Eukaryota > Metazoa > Chordata > Mammalia > Primates > Cercopithecidae > Rhinopithecus > Rhinopithecus roxellana. The sequence continues at coordinate 8,973 of NW_022141644.1, forward strand.
CATGTGTGAATGCAACTCACAGAGTTACGCCATTGTTTTTTGGAGACGTTTCTTAGGACTGTTTCCGTGGATTCCGAGAAGTGATATTTCAGATAGCTTTGAAGAATAGAAGGAAAAAGAAATATCCTCCAAGAGAAAGCAGAACCAAGCTTTCTGAGAAACTGCTTTGTGATATGTGAATTCATTTCACAGTGTTCTATCACCCTTTCTCGGGGGAGTTTCCTAGCACTCATTTTGAGGAATCTCAGATGTGATGTCTTGGATATCGTTGAATCACATGCTGAATAAGGAACTATCCTCAGAGAAACCTGCAGAGAAGCCTTCTCAGAAACTTTTTGTTGTGGGTGAATTCAGCCCACAGATGTCCATCATTGTTTCCACTGAGAAACTTGCTAACAGAGTTTTCGCAGAATCTGCAATAGGACACACGGTGGCGCTCCAAGACCACAAATAACCTGGTCTTACTACAGAAAGAAGATTTCTGAGAAACCGCTTTGTGATGTGTGAATTCAACTCACTAAGTTGCAGCTGTATTTCGTGGGGTCGTGGCCTAGCCCTATTTGTGTGGAATCTGAGAACAGATATTCCCGATCCCTATGAAAACAATGGGGCCAATGGAAACATCTTCCAATAAAAATGAGAAAGAAGCTTTCTGAGAAACTTCTTTCTGATCTGTGAGTTCATCTCACAGAGTTACAACCTCAGCCTCAAGAAGCAGTTTGCTAACACTCTTCTCCTGGAATCTGCAAAGTGATATTTGGCAGCCTATTGGGCCCATGGTGATAAAGGAAATATCCTCACATAATAACTAAAGAGAAGCTTTCTGAGAAAGTGCATTGCCATGTGTGAATGCAACTCACAGAGTTACACGTTTCTCTTCAGTGATCAGTTTGTTAGCACAGTTTTCTGGAGATCTGCAATTAGATACTTCATAGCGCAATGAACATTACAGTGACAAAGGAAATATCCAGATGAAAACTAGAAAGAAGCTTTCTTAGAAACTTCTTGGTGATGTGTGAATTCATCTCACAGAGTTACACTTATGTTTCGTGGAGCAGTCCATTAACACTGTCTTTGGGGAAACTGAGAAGGGCTTCTTTGGATCACATTGAGGCCTACGCTGATAAAGGAAATTTCCTCCGTTCAAAACGTGAAAGAAGCTTTCTGAGAAACTTCTTTCTGATCTGTGAGTTCATCTCACAGAGTTACAACCTCTGCCTCAAGAAGCAGTTTGCTAACACTCTTTTCGTGGAATCTGCAAAGTGATATTTGGGAGCATATTGGGGCCCATGGTGATAAAGGAATTATCCTCACATAATAACTAAAGAGAAGCTTTCTGAGAAACTGCATTGCCATGTGTGAATGCAACTCACAGAGTTACACGTTTCTCTTCAGTGATCAGTTTGTTAGCACAGTTTTCTGGAAATCTGCAATTAGATACTTCATAGCGCAATGAACATTACAGTGACAAAGGAAATATCCAGATGAAAACTAGAAAGAAGCTTTCTTAGAAACTTCTTGGTGATGTGTGAATTCATCTCACAGAGTTACACTTATGTTTCGTGGAGCAGTCCATTAACACTGTCTTTGGGGAAACTGAGAAGGGCTTCTTTGGATCACATTGAGGCCTACGCTGATAAAGGAAATTTCCTCCGTTCAAAACGTGAAAGAAGCTTTCTGAGAAACTTCTTTCTGATCTGTGAGTTCATCTCACAGAGTTACAACCTCTGCCTCAAGAAGCAGTTTGCTAACACTCTTTTCGTGGAATCTGCAAAGTGATATTTGGGAGCCTATTGGGGCCCATGGTGATAAAGGAATTATCCTCACATAATAACTAAAGAGAAGCTTTCTGAGAAACTGAATTGCCATGTGTGAATGCAACTCACAGAGTTACACGTTTCTCTTCAGTGATCAGTTTGTTAGCACAGTTTTCTGGAAATCTGCAATTAGATACTTCATAGCGCAATGAACATTACAGTGACAAAGGAAATATCCAGATGAAAACTAGAAAGAAGCTTTCTTAGAAACTTCTTGGTGATGTGTGAATTCATCTCACAGAGTTACACTTATGTTTCGTGGAGCAGTCCATTAACACTGTCTTTGGGGAAACTGAGAAGGGCTTCTTTGGATCACATTGAGGCCTACGCTGATAAAGGAAATTTCCTCCGTTCAAAACGTGAAAGAAGCTTTCTGAGAAACTTCTTTCTGATCTGTGAGTTCATCTCACAGAGTTACAACCTCTGCCTCAAGAAGCAGTTTGCTAACACTCTTTTTGTGGAAACTGCAAAGTGATATTTGGGAGCCTATTGGGGTCCATGGTGATAAAGGAATTATCCTCACATAATAACTAAAGAGAAGCTTTCTGAGAAACTGAATTGCCATGTGTGAATGCAACTCACAGAGTTACACGTTTCTCTTCAGTGATCAGTTTGTTAGCACAGTTTTCTGGAAATCTGCAATTAGATACTTCATAGCGCAATGAACATTACAGTGACAAAGGAAATATCCAGATGAAAACTAGAAGAAGCTTTCTTAGAAACTTCTTGGTGATGTGTGAATTCATCTCACAGAGTTACACTTATGTTTCGTGGAGCAGTCCATTAACACTGTCTTTGGGGAAACTGAGAAGGGCTTCTTTGGATCACATTGAGGCCTACGCTGATAAAGGAAATTTCATCCGTTCAAAACGTGAAAGAAGCTTTCTGAGAAACTTCTTTCTGATCTGTGAGTTTATCTCACAGAGTTACAATCTCTGCCTCAAGAAGCAGTTTGCTAACACTCCTTTAGTGCAATCTGCAAAGTGATATTTGGCAGCCTGTTGGGGCCCATGGTGATAAAGGAATTATCCTCACATAATAACTAAAGAGAAGCTTTCTGAGAAACTGCATTGCCATGTGTGAATGCAACTCACAGAGTTACGCCATTGTTTTTTGGAGACGTTTCTTAGGACTGTTTCCGTGGATTCCGAGAAGTGATATTTCAGATAGCTTTGAAGAATAGAAGGAAAAAGAAATATCCTCCAAGAGAAAGCAGAACCAAGCTTTCTGAGAAACTGCTTTGTGATATGTGAATTCATTTCACAGTGTTCTATCACCCTTTCTCGGGGGAGTTTCCTAGCACTCATTTTGAGGAATCTCAGATGTGATGTCTTGGATATCGTTGAATCACATGCTGAATAAGGAACTATCCTCAGAGAAACCTGCAGAGAAGCCTTCTCAGAAACTTTTTGTTGTGGGTGAATTCAGCCCACAGATGTCCATCATTGTTTCCACTGAGAAACTTGCTAACAGAGTTTTCGCAGAATCTGCAATAGGACACACGGTGGCGCTCCAAGACCACAAATAACCTGGTCTTACTACAGAAAGAAGATTTCTGAGAAACCGCTTTGTGATGTGTGAATTCAACTCACTAAGTTGCAGCTGTATTTCGTGGGGCCGTGGCCTAGCCCTATTTGTGTGGAATCTGAGAACAGATATTCCCGATCCCTATGAAAACAATGGGGCCAATGGAAACATCTTCCAATAAAAATGAGAAAGAAGCTTTCTGAGAAACTTCTTTCTGATCTGTGAGTTCATCTCACAGAGTTACAACCTCAGCCTCAAGAAGCAGTTTGCTAACACTCTTCTCCTGGAATCTGCAAAGTGATATTTGGCAGCCTATTGGGCCCATGGTGATAAAGGAAATATCCTCACATAATAACTAAAGAGAAGCTTTCTGAGAAAGTGCATTGCCATGTGTGAATGCAACTCACAGAGTTACACGTTTCTCTTCAGTGATCAGTTTGTTAGCACAGTTTTCTGGAGATCTGCAATTAGATACCTCATAGCGCAATGAACATTACAGTGACAAAGGAAATATCCAGATGAAAACTAGAAAGAAGCTTTCTTAGAAACTTCTTGGTGATGTGTGAATTCATCTCACAGAGTTACACTTATGTTTCGTGGAGCAGTCCTATTAACACTGTCTTTGGGGAAACTGAGAAGGGCTTCTTTGGATCACATTGAGGCCTACGCTGATAAAGGAAATTTCCTCCGTTCAAAACGTGAAAGAAGCTTTCTGAGAAACTTCTTTCTGATCTGTGAGTTCATCTCACAGAGTTACAACCTCTGCCTCAAAAGCAGTTTGCTAACACTCTTTTCGTGGAATCTGCAAAGTGATATTTGGGAGCATATTGGGGCCCATGGTGATAAAGGAATTATCCTCACATAATAACTAAAGAGAAGCTTTCTGAGAAACTGCATTGCCATGTGTGAATGCAACTCACAGAGTTACACGTTTCTCTTCAGTGATCAGTTTGTTAGCACAGTTTTCTGGAAATCTGCAATTAGATACTTCATAGCGCAATGAACATTACAGTGACAAAGGAAATATCCACAGATGAAAACTAGAAAGAAGCTTTCTTAGAAACTTCTTGGTGATGTGTGAATTCATCTCACAGAGTTACACTTATGTTTCGTGGAGCAGTCCATTAACACTGTCTTTGGGGAAACTGAGAAGGGCTTCTTTGGATCACATTGAGGCCTACGCTGATAAAGGAAATTTCCTCCGTTCAAAACGTGAAAGAAGCTTTCTGAGAAACTTCTTTCTGATCTGTGAGTTCATCTCACAGAGTTACAACCTCTGCCTCAAGAAGCAGTTTGCTAACACTCTTTTCGTGGAATCTGCAAAGTGATATTTGGGAGCATATTGGGGCCCATGGTGATAAAGGAATTATCCTCACATAATAACTAAAGAGAAGCTTTCTGAGAAACTGCATTGCCATGTGTGAATGCAACTCACAGAGTTACACGTTTCTCTTCAGTGATCAGTTTGTTAGCACAGTTTTCTGGAAATCTGCAATTAGATACTTCATAGCGCAATGAACATTACAGTGACAAAGGAAATATCCACAGATGAAAACTAGAAAGAAGCTTTCTTAGAAACTTCTTGGTGATGTGTGAATTCATCTCACAGAGTTACACTTATGTTTCGTGGAGCAGTCCATTAACACTGTCTTTGGGGAAACTGAGAAGGGCTTCTTTGGATCACATTGAGGCCTACGCTGATAAAGGAAATTTCCTCCGTTCAAAACGTGAAAGAAGCTTTCTGAGAAACTTCTTTCTGATCTGTGAGTTCATCTCACAGAGTTACAACCTCTGCCTCAAGAAGCAGTTTGCTAACACTCTTTTCGTGGAATCTGCAAAGTGATATTTGGGAGCATATTGGGGCCCATGGTGATAAAGGAATTATCCTCACATAATAACTAAAGAGAAGCTTTCTGAGAAACTGAATTGCCATGTGTGAATGCAACTCACAGAGTTACACGTTTCTCTTCAGTGATCAGTTTGTTAGCACAGTTTTCTCGGAAATCTGCAATTAGATACTTCATAGCGCAATGAACATTACAGTGACAAAGGAAATATCCAGATGAAAACTAGAAGGAAGCTTTCTTAGAAACTTCTTCGTGATGTGTGAATTCATCTCACAGAGTTACACTTATGTTTCGTGGAGCAGTCCATTAACCTGTCTTTGGGGAAAGCTAAGAAGGCTTCTTTGGATAACATTGAGGCCTACGCTGTATAAGGAAATTTCCTCCGTTCAAAACGTGAAAGAGCTTTCTGAGAAACTCTTTCTGCTCTGTGAGTTTCATCTCACAGAGTACAACCCTCTGCCCTCAATGAAGCAGTTGCTACCACTCTTTTTCGTGGCAAACTGCAAAGTGATATTTTGGAGCCTATTGGGGCCCCATGTTGATTAAAGGAATATACTCACCTAATAACTAATAGAGACGCTTTCTGAGAAAACTGAATTGGCCATGTTGAATTCAATCACAGAGTTACCTTTGTTTCGTGAATAGTTTGTTAGCATCCGTTTTCTGGAAATCTGCAATTAGATACTTCATAGCGCAATGAACATTACAGTGACAAATGTAAATGCCACACGTGAAAACTAGAAAGAAGCTTTACTTAGAAGCTCTGGAGATTTTGATTCAATCTCACCGAGTTAGCACTTATGTTTCGTTGGAGCAGTCCATATACACTGTCCTTTGAAGGGGAAACTGAAGGGCTTCTCTTTGGATCACATGAGGCCTATACGCTGAATAAAGAATTTCCTATTTCCTCCTTCCTCGTAAAACGGTGAAAGAAGCTTCTGAGAAACTTCTTTCTGATCTGTGAGTTCATCTCCACAGGTTACAACCTCTGCCTCAAAAGCAGTTTTGCTACAACCTCTTTCTGGTAATCTGCAAAGTGATATTTGGAGCTATTGGGGCCCATGTGTTGATAAGGAATTATCTCACATATAACTAAAAGAAGCTTTCGAGAAACTGCATTGCCATGTGTGGATGGCAACTCACAGAGTTACACGTTTTCTCTTCAGTGATCAGTTTTTACACAGTTTTCTGAATATCTGCAATGATACTTCATAGCGCAATGAACATTACAGTTGACAAAGGAAATATCCACAGATGAAAACTAGAAAGAAGCTTTCTAGAAACTTCTTGGTATGTGTGAATTCTCTCACAGAGTTACACTTATGTTTCGTGGAGCATCCATTAACACTGTCTTTGGGGGAAACTGAGAAGGGCTTCTTTGGATCACATTGAGGCCTAACGCTGATAAGGAAATTTCCTCCTGTCAAAACGTTGAAAGAAGCTTTCTGAGAAACTTCTTTCTGATCTGTGAGTTCATCTCACAGATGTTACAACCTCGCCTCAGAAGCAGTTTGCTAACCTCTTTTCGTGGGAATCTGCAAAGTGATATTGGAGCATATTGGGGTCCATGTTAAAGGAATTATCCTCACAATATACTAAAGAGAAGCTTTCTGAGAAACTGCATTGCCATGTGTGAATGCAACTCACAGAGTTACACGTTTCTTCAGTGATCAGTTGTTAGCACAGTTTTTCTGGAAATCGCAATTAGATACTTCATAGCGCAATGAACATTACAGTGACAAGGAAAATTCCAGATGAAAACTAGAAGAAAGCTTTCTAGAAACTCTTGTGATGTGTGAATTCATCTCACAGAGTTACACTTATGTTTCGTGGAGCAGTCCATTAACACTGTCTTTGGGGAACTGGAAGGGCTTCTTTGGATCACATTGAGGGCCTACGCTGATAAAGGAATTTCTCCGTTCCAAAACGTGAAAGAGCTTCTGAGAAACTTCTTTCTGATCTGTGAGTTCATCTCACAGAGTTACAACCTCTGCCTCAAGAACAGTTTGCTCACACCTTTTTCGTGGAATCTGCAAAGTGATATTTGGAGCTATTGGGCCCTGGTGATAAAGGAATTATCCTCACATAATAACTAAAGAGAAGCTTTCTGAGACACTGCATTGCCATGTGTGAAGCAACTCACAGAGTTACACGTTTCTCTTCAGTGATCGTTTTAGCACAGTTTTCGAAATCTGCAATTAGATACTTCATAGCAGTCTGAACATTCAGTGACAAAGAAATATCCAGATGAAACTAGAAAGAAGCTTTCTTAGAAACTTTCTGGTGTTGTGAATTTCTCTCACAGAGTTACACTTATGTTTCGTGGAGCAGTCCATTAACACTGTCTTTGGGAAACGTGAAAGGGCTTCTTTGGATCACATTGAGGCCTACCTGATAAAGGAAATTCATCCGTTCAAAACGTGAAAGAAGCTTTCTGAGAAACTTCTTTCTGATCTGTGAGTTCATCTCACAGAGTACAATTCATGCCTCAAAAGCAGTTTGCTAACCTCTTTTCGTTGGAATCGCAATGATATTTGGGAGCTATTGGGGCCTCATGGTGATAAAGGAATATCTCACTAATACACTAAAGAGAAGCTGTTCTGAGAAACTGCATTGCCATGTGTGAATGCAACTCACGAGTTACACGTTTCTCATTCTTACGTGATCAGTTTTTTAGCACAGTTTTCTGGAATCTGCAATAGATACTTCATAGCGCAATGAACATTACAGTGACAAAGGAAATATCCACATGAAAACTAGAAGAAGCTTCTTAGAAACTTCTTGGGATGTGTGAATTCATCTCACAGAGTTACACTTAGTTTTCGGGAGCAGTCCATTAACACTGTCTTTGGGGAAACTGAGAAGGGCTTCTTTGGATCACATTGAGGCCTACGCTGATAAAGGAAATTTTCTCGTTCAAAACGTGAAAGAAGCTTTCTGAGAAACTCTTTCTGATCTGTGAGTTTCATCTCAGAGTTACACCATCCTCTGCCTCAAAAGCAGTTTGCTAACACTCTTTCGTGGAATCTGCAAAGTATATTGGAGCTATTGGGGCCCATGGTTGATAAGGAATTATCCTCACATAATAACTAAAGAGAAGCTTTCTGAGAAACTGAATTGCCATGTGTGAATGCAACTCACAGAGTTACACGTTTCTCTTCAGTGATCAGTTTGTTAGCACAGTTTTCTGGAAATCTGCAATTAGATACTTCATAGCGCAATGAACATTACAGTGACAAAGGAATATCCAGATGAAAACTAGAAGAAGCTTTCTAGAAACTTCTTGTGATGTGTGAATTCATCTCACAGAGTTACACTTATGTTTCGTGGAGCATTCCATTACCTGTCTTTGGGGAAACTGAGAGGGCTTCTTTGGATCACATTGAGGCCTACGCTGATAAAGGAAATTTCCTCCGTTCAAACGTGAAAGAAGCTTCTGAGAAACTTCTTTCTGATCTGTGAGTTCATCTCACAGAGTTACAACCTCTGCCTCAAGAAGCAGTTTGCTAACACTCTTTCGTGGAATATGCAAAGTGATATTGGGAGCATTGGGGCCCATGGTGATAAAGGAATATCCTCACATAATAACTAAAGAGAAGCTTTCTGAGAAACTGCATTGCCATGTGTGAATGCAACTCACAGAGTTACACGTTTCTCTCAGTGATCAGTTTGTTAGCACAGTTTTCTGGAAATCTGCAATTAGATACTTCATAGCGCAATGAAACATTACAGTGACAAAGGAAATATCCAGATGAAACTAGAAAGAAGCTTTCTAGAAACTTTGGTGAGTTGTGAATTCATCTCACAGAGTTACACTTATGTTTCGTGGAACATCATTAACTGTCTTGGGGAAACTGAGAAGGGCTTCTTTGGATCACATTGAGGCCTACGCTGATAAAGGAAATTCTCCGTTAAAACGTGAAAAGCTTTCTAAAACTTCTTCTGATCTGTGAGTTCATCTCACAGAGTTACAACACCTCTGCCTCAAGCAGTTTGCTAACACTCTTTCGTGTGAACTGCAGTGGATATTTGGAGCATATTGGGGCCCATGTGATTAAAGGAATTATCCTCACATAATAACTAAGAGAAGCTTTCTGAGAAATGCATTGCCATGTGTGAATGCAACTCACAGAGTTACACGTTTCTCTTCAGTGATCAGTTTGTTAGCACAGTTTTCTGAAATCTGCAATTAGATCTCATGCGCAATGAACATTACAGTGACAAGGAAATATCCAAGATGAAACTAGAAGAAGCTTTCTAGAAACTTCTTGGGGTGTGAATTCTCTCACAGAGTACACTTAGTTTCGTGACAGATCATAACACTGCTTGGGAAACTGAGAAGGGCTTCTGGATCACATTGAGGCCTACGCTGATAAGGAATTTCTCCGTTAAAACTGAAAAGCTTCTGATAAACTTCTTTCGATCTGTGAGTTCATCTCACAGAGTTACACCTCTTTCCTCAAGAGCAGTTTGCTACCTCTGTTTGTGGAATCTGCAAAAGTGATATTGAGACATATTGGGGCCCATGGTGATAAAGGAATTTATCTCAATAATAACTATAAGAAAGCTTTCTGAGACTGCATTGCATGTGTGAATGCAACTCACAGAGTTAGGAGGATTTTGGGGGGCGAGGTTTCGGATACCGAGAAATAGGGATACAGATGACAGTTTCTCTTCAGTGATCGTTGTTAGCACAGTTTTCTGGGATCTGCAATTAGATACTTCATAGCGCAATGACTTACAGTGACAAAGGAAATATCCACAGATGAAAACTAGAAAGAAGCTTTCTTAGAAACTTCTTGGTGATGTGTGAATTCATTCTCACGAGTTACACTTATGTTTCGTGGAGCAGTCCATTAACCTGTCTTTGGGGAAACTAGGAAGGGCTTGTTTGATCACATTGAGCCTACGCTGATAAAGGAAATTTCCTCCGTTCAAAACGTGAAAGAAGCTTTCTGAGAAACTTCTTTCTGATCTGTGAGTTCATCTCACAGAGTTACAACCTCTGCCTCAAGAAGCAGTTTGCTAACCTCTTTTCGTGGAATCTGCAAAGTGATATTTGGAGCATATTGGGGCCCATGGTGATAAAGGAAATATCCTCACATAATAACTAAGAGAAGCTTTCTAGAGAACTGCATGCCATGTGTGAATGCAACTCACAGAGTTACACGTTTCTCTTCAGTGATCAGTTTTGTTAGCACAGTTTTCTGAAATCTGCAATTAGATACTTCATAGCGCAATGAACATTACAGTGACAAAGGAAATATCCACATGAAAACTAGAAAGAAGCTTTCTTAGAAACTTCTTGGTGATGTGTGAATTCATCTCACAGAGTTACACTTATGTTTCGTGGAGCAGTCCTTAACACTGTCTTTGGGGAAACTGAGAAGGGCTTTCTTTGGATCACATGAGCCTAGCTGATAAGGAAATTTCCTCCGTTCAAAACGTGAAAGAAGCTTTCTGAGAAACTTCTTTCTGATCTGTGATTCATCTCACAGAGTTACAACCTCTGCCTCAAGAGCAGTTTGCTAACACTCTTTTCGTGGAATCTGCAAAGTGATATTTGGGAGCCTATTGGGCCCATGGTGATAAAGGAATATCCTCACATAATAACTAAGAGAAGCTTTCTGAGAAACTGCATGCCATGTGTGAATGCAACTCACAGATTACACGTTTCTCTTCAGTGATCAGTTTGTTAGCACAGTTTTCTGGAAATCTCAATTAGATACTTCATAGCGCAATGAACATTACAGTGACAAAGGAAATATCCCAGATGAAAACTAGAAAGAAGCTTTCTTAGAAACTTCTTGGTGATGTGTGAATTCATCTCACAGAGTTACACTTATGTTCGTGGAGCAGTCCATTAACACTGTCTTTGGGGAAATGAGAAGGGCTCTTTGGATCACATTGAGGCCTACGCTGATAAAGGAATTTCCTCCGTTCAAAACGTGAAAGAAGCTTCTGAGAAACTTCTTCTGATCTGTGAGTTCATCTCACAGAGTTACAACCTCTGCCTCAAGAAGCATTTGCTAACACTCTTTCGTGGAATCTGCAAAGTGATATTGAGAGCATATTGGGGCCCATGGTGATAATAGGAATATCCTCACAATAATACTATAGAGAAGCTTTCTGAGAAAACTGCATTGCCATGTGTGAATGCAACTCACAGAGTTACACGTTTCTCTTCAGTGATCAGTTTGTTAGCACAGTTTCTGGAGATGCCTAATTAGATACTTCATAGCGCAATGAACATTACAGGTGACCAGGAAATATCCACTTGAAAACTAGAAAGAAGCTTTCTTAGAAACTTCTTGGTCGATTGTGTGAATTCATCTCACAGAGTTACACTTATGTTTCGTGGACCAGTCCATTACACTGTCTTTGGGGAAACTGAGAAGGGCTTCTTGGATCACATTGAGGCCTACGCTGATAAAGGAATTTCCTCCGTTCAAAACGTGAAAAAGCTTTCTGAGAAACTTCTTTCTGATCTGTGAGTTCATCTCACAGGTTACAACCTCTTCCTCAAGAAGCAGTTTGCTAACACTCTTTTCGTGGAATCTGCAAAGTGATATTTGAGAGCATATTTGGGGCCCATGGTGATAAAGGAATATCCTCACATAATAACTAGAAAGCTTTCGAGAAACTGATTGCCATGTGTGATGCAACTCACAGAGTTACACCGTTCCTTCAGTGATCAGTTTGTTAGCACAGTTTTCTGGAAATCTGCAATTAGATACTTCATAGCGCAATGAACATTACAGTGACAAAGGAATATCCAGATGAAAACTAGAAAAAGCTTTCTTAGAAACTTCTTGTGATGTGTGAATTCATCTCACAGAGTTACACTTATGTTTCGTGGAGCAGTCCATTAACACTGTCTTTGGGGAAACTGAGAAGGGCTTCTTTGGATCACATTGAGGCCTACGCTGATAAAGGAAATTTCCTCCGTTCAAAACGTGAAAGAAGCTTTCTGAGAAACTTCTTTCTGACTTGAGTTCATCTCACAGAGTTACAACCTCTGCCTCAAGAAGCAGTTTGCTAACACTCTTTTCGTTGAAACTGCAAAGTGATATTTGGGGCCTATTGGGGCCATGGTGATAAAGGAATATCCTCACATAATACTAAAGAGAAGCTTTCTGAGAAACTGAATTGCCATGTGAATGCAACTCACAGAGTTACACGTTTCTCTTCAGTGATCAGTTTGTTAGCACAGTTTTCTGGAAATCTGCAATTAGATACTTCATAGCGCAATGAACATTACAGTGACAAAGGAAATATCCAGATGAAAACTAGAAGGAAGCTTTGGAGGGAGGGAGGACACTATAAT
>NW_022141645.1:0-2647 GCF_007565055.1 Rhinopithecus roxellana
TTTGTTGTGGGTGACTTCCGCCCAGATGTCCCTCGTGTTTCCCCTGAGCCTCGCTGCAGACTTTTCGCAGAATTGCAATCGGCCCGGTGCGCGCTAGATGAATTCACACATCTCCAAGAATTTTCTAAGAAAGCTTCTTCTAGTTTTCATCTGTGGATATTCCTTTGTCACTGTAATGTTCATTGCGCTATGAAGTATCTAATTGCAGATTTCCAGAAAACTGTTAACAAACTGATCACTGAAGAGAAACGTGTAACTCTGTGAGTTGCTTCACACATGGCAATGCAGTTTCTCAGAAAGCTTCTCTTTAGTTATTATGTGAGGATAATTCCTTTATCACCATGGGCCCCATATGCTCCCAATATCACTTTGCAGTTTCCACGAAAAGATTGTTAGCTAACTGCTTCTTGAGGCAGAGGTTGTAACTCTGTGAGATGAACTCACAGATCAGAAAGAAGTTTCTCAGAAAGCTTCTTTCACGTTTTGAACGGATGAAATTTCCTTTATCAGCGTAGGCCTCAATGTGATCCAAAGAAGTCCTTCTCAGTTTCCCCAAAGACAGTGTTAATGGACTGTTCCACGAAACATAAGTGTAACTCTGTGAGATGAATTCACACATCACCAAGAAGTTTCTAAGAAAGCTTCTTTCTAGTTTTCATCTGTGGATATTTCCTTTGTCACTGTAATGTTCATTGCGCTATGAAGTATCTAATTGCAGATCTCCGAAAACTGTGCTAACAACTGATCACTGAGAGAAACGTGTAACTCTGTGAGTTGCATTCACACATGGCAATGCAGTTTCTCAGAAAGCTTCTCTTTAGTTATTTATGTGAGGATATTTCCTTTATCACCATGAGACCCATAGGCTCCCAAATATCACTTTGCAGATTCACGAAAAACAGTGTTAGCAAACTGCTTCTTGAGGCCGAGTTGTAACTCTGTGAGATGTACTCAGAGATCAGAAGAAGTTTCTCAGAATGCTTCTTTCACGTTTTGAACGGAGTGAAATTCCCTTTATCCAGCGTAGGCCTCATGTGATCCAAAGAAGCCCTTCTCAGTTTCCCCAAAGACAGTGTTAATGGACTGCTCCACGAAACATAAGTGTAACTCTGTGAGATAATTCACCATCACCAAGAAGTTCTAAGAAACTTCTTTCTAGTTTTCATCTGTGGATATTTCCTTTGTCACTGTAATGTTCATTGCGCTATGAAGTATCTAATTGCAGATTTCCAGAAAACTGTGCTAACAAACTGATCATGAAGAGAAACGTGTAACTCTGTGAGTTGCATTCACACATGGCAATTCAGTTTCTCAGAAAGCTTCTCTTTAGTTATTATGTGAGGATAATTCCTTTATCACCATGGGCCCCATATGCTCCCAAATATCACTTTGCAGTTTCCACGAAAAGCAGTGTTAGCAACTGCTTCTTGAGGCAGAGGTTGTAACTCTGTGAGATGAACTCACAGATCAGAAGAAGTTTCTCAGAAAGCTTCTTTCACGTTTTGAACGGATGAAATTTCCTTATCAGCGTAGGCCTCAAAGTGATCCAAAGAAGTCCTTCTCAGTTTCCCCAAAGACAGGTTAATGGACTGCTCCACGAAACATAAGTGTAACTCTGTGAGATGAATTCACACATCACCAAGAAGTTTCTAAGAAAGCTTCTTTCTAGTTTTCATCTGGATATTTCCTTTGTCACTGTAATGTTCATGCGCTATGAAGTATCTAATTGCAGATTTCCAGAAACTGTGCTAACAAACTGATCACTGAGAGAAACGTGTAACTCGTGAGTTGCATTCACACATGGCATTCAGTTTCTCAGAAAGCTTCTTTTTAGTTATTTTGTGAGGATAATTCCATTATCACTATGGGCCCCAATATGCTCCCAAATATCACTTTGCAGTTTCCACGAAAAGAGTGTTAGCAAACTGCTTCTTGAGGCAGAGGTTGTAACTCTGTGAGATGAACTCATAGATCAGAAAGAAGTTTCTCAGAAAGCTTCTTTCACGTTTTGAACGGAGGAAATTTCCTTTATCAGCGTAGGCCTCAATGTGATCCAAAGAAGCCCTTCTCAGTTTCCCCAAAGACAGTGTAAATGGACTGTTCCACGAAACATAAGTGTAACTCTGTGAGATGAATTCACACATCACCAAGAAGTTTCTAAGAAAGATTTTTCTAGTTTTCATCTGTGGATATTTCCTTTGTCACTGTAATGTTCTTTGCGCTATGAAGTATCTAATTGCAGATTTCCAGAAAACTGTGCTAACAAACTGATCACTGAAGAGAAACGTGTAACTCTGTGAGTTGCATTCACACATGGCAATGCAGTTTCTCAGAAAGCTTCTCTTTAGTTATTATGTGAGGATATTCCTTTATCACCATGAGACAAATTCTCCCAAATATCGCTTTGCAGATTCCACGAAAACGTGTTAGCAAACTGCTTCTTGAGGCAGAGATTGTAACTCTGTGAGAGATGTACTCACAGATCAGAAAGAAGTTTCTCAGAAAGCTTCTTTCACGTTTTGAACGGATGAAATTTCCTTTATCAGCGTAGGCCTCAATGTGATCCAAAGAAGTCCTTCTCAGTTTCCCCAAAGACAGTGTTAATGGACTGTTCCACGAAACATAAGTGTAACTCTGTGAGATGAAT
>NW_022141646.1:0-1823 GCF_007565055.1 Rhinopithecus roxellana
AAATATCCTCAGATTAATATGGAAAGAAGCCTTCTGAGAAAGTGTATTGCCCTGTGTGAATGCAACTCACAGAGTTACACGTTCTCTTCAGTGATCGGTTGTTAACACAGTTTTCTGGAAATCTTCAATTAGATACTTCATAGCGCAGTGAAGCTTACGGTGAGAAAGGAAATATTCCTCAGAGGAAAACTACAAAGAAGCTTTCTTAGAAATTTCTTGGTGATGTGTGAATTCATCTCACAGAGTTACACTTATGTTTCGTGGAGGAGTCCATTAACACTGTCTTTGAGGAACCTGAGAAGGGCTTCTTTGGTCGTATTGTGGTTCTACGCTGATAAAGGAAATATCATCAGTTCAAAACGTGAAATAAGCTTTCTGAGAAACGTCTTTCTAATATGTGAATTCGTCTCGCAGTGTTCAAATTAGACATCAGGAAGCAGTATGCTACACACTCGTTTCGTGGAAGCTGCAAGTGATATTTGGGAGCCCATAGTGGCCGATGGTGACAAAGGAAATATCCTCACATAATAACCAGAGAGAAGCTTTCTGACAGATTGCTTTCGGATGTGTGACTTCATCACACAGAATTCCACCCTTCCCTACTAGGTACAGTTTGCTAACACTGTTGTCGTGGATTACTGAAAGTGATATTTGGGCGCTCCTTGAGGGCTATGGTGAAAAAGGAAACATCCTCATTTTCAAACTGGAAAGAAGGCTTCTGAGAAACTGCATTGCTATGTGTGAATGCAACTCACAGAGTTACACGTTTCTCTTCAGTGATCAGTTTGCTAACACAGTTTTCTGGAAGTCTGCAATTAGATAGTTCATAGCGCAATGAAGCTTAGGGTGACAAAGGAAATAGCCTCAGGAGAAAACTAGAAAGAAGCTTTCTTAGAAACTTCTTGGTGATGTGAGAATTCATCTCACAGGGTTCCACTTATGTTTCATGGAGCAGTCCATTAACACTGTCTTTGAGGAACCTGAGAAGGGTTTCTTTAGATCGCATTGAGGCCTACGCTGATAGGAAATTTCATCAGTTCAACACGTGAAAGAAGCTTTCTGAGAAACTTCTTGCTGATCAGTGAGTTCATCTCTCAGTATTACAACTTTGACTTCAGGAAGCAGTTTGCTAACACTCTTTTCTTGGAAACTGCAAAGTGATATTTGGGAGCCCATAGGGGTCCATGGTGAATAAGGAAGTATCCTCAAATAAAAACTAGAGAGAAGCTTTCGGAGAGATTGCTTTCTGATGTGTGACTTCATCACACAGGGTTACACCCTTCCCTTGTTGGAACAGTTTGCTAAAACAGTTGTCGTGGATTCTGCATAGTGATATTTGGGAGCCCATAGGGGCCCATGGTGAAAAAGGAAGTATCTCTTCACATAAAAACTCGAGAGAAGCTTTCAGAGAGATTGCTTTCTGATGTGTGACTTCATCCCAGAGAAATACACCATTCCCTTCTGGGAACAGTTTGCTAACACTGTTGTCGTGGATTCTGCAAAGTGATATTTGGGAACCCTTAGGGGTCCATGGT
The DNA here is from genome assembly GCF_007565055.1 of Rhinopithecus roxellana. Lineage (NCBI taxonomy): Eukaryota > Metazoa > Chordata > Mammalia > Primates > Cercopithecidae > Rhinopithecus > Rhinopithecus roxellana. Next base: position 1,536 of record NW_022141646.1, read on the forward strand.
GAAAAAGGAAATATCCTCAGATTAACTAGAGAGAAGCTTTCTGAGAGATTGCTTTCTGATGTGTGACTTCATGACACAGAATTCCCCCCTTCCCTTCTTGGAACAGTTTTCTAACACTGTTGTCGTGGAATCTGCAAAGTGATATTTGGGAGCTCATAGAGGGCTACGGTGAAAAAGGAAATATCCTCAGATCAAAACTGGAAGGAAGCATTCTGAGAAACTACATTGCCATGTGTGAATGCAACTCACAGAGTTACACGTTTCTCTTCAGTGATCAGTTTGCTAACA
>NW_022141647.1:0-24912 GCF_007565055.1 Rhinopithecus roxellana
TAGACATAACAGATATAATAGATGTAGGTATAATATATAGACCTAGTAAGATATAATTTATATTAGATATAAAATATAGACATAATAGATATAATAGATATAGACATAATAAATATAATATATACAGGTTAAAAATATAGACATAATAGATATAATAGATATAGTTATAAAGATAGACTTAATAGATATAATAGATATAGTATGAAATATGAATATAATAGGTATAATAGATCTAGATATAAAATATAGATATAATAGATATAGATATAAAATATAGATATAATAAATATAGGTATAAAAATATAGATATAACAGTTATAATAGATATAGGTATAAAATATAGATATAATAGATATAGTTATAAAATATAAGACATACAATAGATATAGGTATAAAATATTGATAAAATAGTTATAGGTATAAAATATAGACATAATAGGTATAATAGATATAGGTATATAATATAGACATAACAGATATATATAGGTATAAAATATAGACATAATAGATATAATAGATATAGGAATAAAATATAGATATAATACATATAGTTATAAAATATAGATATAATTGTTATAGGAATAAAATATAGACATAATACATATAATAGATACAGGTATAAATATAGACATAAGAGGTATAATAGATATAGATATAAAATATAAATATAACAGATACAATAGATATAGGTATAAAATACAGATAAAATATTTTCAGGTATAAAATATAGACATAAGAGGTAAAATAGATATAGGTATATAATATAGACATAATAGATATAATATATATAGGTATAAAATATAGACATCATATAATAGATATAGGTATAAAATATAGACATAATAGATATAGGTATAAAATATAGACATAATAGATATAATAGATACAGGTATAAAATATAGACATTATCGATATAGGTATAAAATATAGACATAAAAGTTATAATAGATACAGTTATAAGTATAGACTTAATAGATATAATAGATATAGGTATAAAATAAAACACATAATAGATATAGGTATAAAATACAGACATAAAAGATATTGGTATAAACTATAGACATAATAGATATACCTATAAAATATAGACATAATAGTTATAATAGATATAGGTTTAAAATATAGATATAATAGTTATAATAGATATATGTATAAAATATAGATATAATAGATATAGTTATAAAATATAAATATAACAGATACAATTTATATAGGTATAAAATATAGATAAAATAGTTATAGGTATAAAATATAGACATAATAGATATACTAGACATAGGTATAAGATATAGACATAATAGATATAATAGATATAGGTACAAATATAGACATAATATATATAATAGATAAAGTTATGAAATATAGATATAATAGATATATGTATAAATATAGATATAATAGATATAATACATACAGGAATAAAGTATAGATATAATAGGTATAATTATAAAAAATAAATATATTAGATATAATAGATATAGTTATAAATAGAGATACAATAGATTTAGGTATAAAATATAGTTATAATAGATATAGGTATAAAATATAGATATAATAGATATAATAGTTATAGGTATAAAATATAGACTTCATAGGTATAATAGATATAGGTATAAAATATAGAAATAATAGATATTATAGATATAGGTATAAAAGCTAGACATAATACGTACAATAGATATAGACATAGTAGATATAATAGTTATAGTTATATACAGACATAATACAGACATAATACATAATACATAATACAGACATAATAGATATTATAGATATAGGTATAAAGTATAGACAAAATAGATGTAATAGACATAGGTACAAAATATAGACATAATAGATATAATAGATATCGGTATAAAATATGGACATAAAAGATATAATAGATATGGGCATAAAATATAGGTATAATAGATATAGGTATAAAATATCGATATAATATATATATATACGTATAAAATATAGATATAATAGATATATGTATAAAATATAGATATAATAGATATAGGTGTATAATATAGATATAATAGATATAACTATAAAATATAAATATAATAGATATAATAGATAAATTTATAAAATATAGATATAATAGATATCGGTATAACATATAGTTATAATAGATATAGGTATAAAATATAGATGTAATAGATATAATAGATATAGGTATAAAATAAAGACATAATAGATATAATAGATATAGGTATCAAATATAGACATAATAGATATAATAGATATAGGTATGCAATACAGACATAATAGATACTATATATAGGTATAAAATATAGACATAATAGATATAATAGATATAGGTATGAAATATAGACATAATAGATATAATAGATATACGTATAAAATATAGACATAATAGATATAGGTATAAAATGGAGACTTAATAGATATAATAGATATAGTCAGAAAATATAGACATAATAGATATCATAGATATAGCTATAAATATCAACATAATAGATATAATAGATATGGGCATAAAATATTGACATAATAGATATAACAGATATAGGTATGAAATACACACATAATAGATATAATAGATATAGGTATAAATATAGACATAATAGATATGATATATATAGGTATAAAATGCAGACATTATAGATATGATAGATATAGTTATAAAATATAGACATAATAGATATAATAAATATAGGTATAAGATATAGACATAATCGACATAATAGATATAGGCATAAAATATAGACGTAATAGATATAATAGATATAGGTATAAAACATAGACATAATAGATATAATAGATACAGGAATAAAATATATACATAATTGAAATAGGTATAAAATAAACACAAAATAGATATAAACGATATGGGTATAAAATATAGACATAAGAGGTATAATAGGTATAGGTATAGAATATAGACATAATAGATATAATGGATATAGGTATAAAATATAGACATAATAGACATAGGTATAAAATATAGACATAATAGATATAATAGATATAGGTATAAAATATAGAAATAATAGATGTAATATATATAGGTAAAAAATATTGACATAATAGATATGATAGATATAGGTATAAAATATATACATAATAGATATAATAGATGTAGTTATGAAATATAGACATAACAGATATAATAAATATACGTATAAAATATAGACATAATAGATATAATAGATACAGGTATAAAATAGAGATATAATTGGTATAGGTATAAAATATAGATATAATAGATATAATAGATATACGTATAAAATATAGACATCATAGATATAATAGATATAGGAATAAAATATAGATATAATACATATAGGTATAAAATATACATATAATTGATATAGGTATAAAATATAGCCATAATAGATATAATAGATACAGGTATAAAATATACATATAATAAATATAGGTATAAAATATAGATGTAATAGATATAATAGATATACGTATGAAACAAAGATATAATAGATATAGGTATAAAATATAGATATAATAGATATAGATATAGGTAAAAAATATAGATATAATGGATATAGGTTTCAAATATAGATATAATAGATATAGGTATAAAATAAGGATATAGTGGATATAATAGATATAAGCATAAAATATAGACATAATAGTTATAGTTATAAAATATAGACCTAATAGATATAGATATCGTTATAAAATATAGACATAAAAGATATAATAGATAGGGGTATAAAATATAGATATAAGAGATATAATAGATATAGGTATAAAATATAGACATAATAGATATAATAGATACAGGTATAAAATATAGACATAATAGATGTAATAGATATAGGTATAAAATATAGACATAATAGATATACGTATAAAATATAGACATAATGGGTATAATAGATATGAGTATAAAATATACACATAAAAGATATAGGTATAAAATATAGACATAATAGATATAGGTATAATATTTAGACATAATTGATATAATATATATAGGTGTAAAATATAGACATAATAGATATAATAGATATTGGTATAAAATATAGACATAATAGATATAGGTCTAAAATATAGACATAAATATATAATAGATCTACTTATAAAATAAACACAGAAGAGATATAATAGATATAGGTGTAAAAATAGACATAATAGCTATAATAGGTATAGGTATGAAATATAGACATAATAGATGTAATAGATATCGGTATACAATACAGACATAATAGATATCATAGATATAGGTGTAAAATATAGACATAATAGATATAGGTATAATATTTAGACATAATAGATATAATAGATATAGGTATAAAATATAGATATAATAGATATAATAGATATAGGTAAAAAATATACACATAATAGATATAATAGATAAAGGTATAAAATATAGACATAATAGATATAGGTATAAAATAGAGACATAATAGATAAAATAGATATAGTTATGAAATATAGATGTAATAGATATTATAGATATAGGTATAAAATATAAACATAATAGATATTATAGATATGGGTAGAAAATATAGACATAATAGTTAGATATAGGTATGCAATACAGACATAATAGATATAATAGATATAGGTATAAAATGTAGACATAATAGATATGATATATATAGGTATAAAATATAGACATAATAGATATGATAGATATAGGTATAAAACATAGACATAATAGATATAATCCATTGCTGAGGCTTAAGTAGGTAAACAATGCCGCTGGGAAACTCGAACTGGGTGGAGCTCACAGCAGCTCAAGGAAGCCTGCCTGTCTCTGTAGTCTCCACCTCTGGGGACAGCGCACAGCTGAAGACCAACAGGGGAAGCAGCGGGAGCCGGTGCAGACGCGAACGACTCTGTCTGACAGCTTTGGGGAGAGCCGTGGATCTCCCAACGCGGAGGTTGAGATCTGAGAACGGACAGACTGCCTGCTCAGGTGTGTCCCTGACCCCTGAGTAGCCTAGCTGGGAGAAATCCCCCACTAGGGGCAGTCTGACACCCCACACCTCACAGGGTGGAGTACACCCCTGAGAGGAAACTTCCAAAGGAAGAATCAGACAGGTACACTCGCTGTTCAGCAATATTCTATCTTCGGCAACCTCTGCTGCTGATACCCAGGCAAACAGGGTCTGGAGTGGACCTCAAGCAATCTCCAACAGACCAACAGACAGTCCTTCTGACTGTCAGAAGGAAAACTATCAAACAGGAAGGACACCTATACCAAAACCCCATCAGTACGTCACCACCATCAAAGACCAGAGACAGATAAAACCACAAAGATGGGGAAGAAGCAGGGCAGAAAAGCTGGAAATTCAAAAAATAAGAGCGCATCTCCCCCTGCAAAGGAGCGCAGCCCATCGCCAGCAACGGATCAAAGCTGGTCAGAGAATGACTTGCACGAGAGGAGAGAAGAAGGCTTCAGTCTATCAAATTTATCAGAACTAAAGGAGGAATTACGTACCCAGCGCAAAGAAACTAAAAATCTTGAAAAAAGAGTGGAAGAATTGACAGCTAGACTAAATAATGCAGAGAAGATCATAAACGAAATGACAGAGATGAAAACCATGACACGAGAAATACGTGACAAATGCACAAGCTTCAGTAACCGACTCGATCAACTGGAAGAAAGAGTATCAGGGATTGAAGATCAAATGAATGAAATGAAGCGAGAAGAGAAACCAAAAGAAAAAAGAAGAAAAAGAAATGAGCAAAGCCTGCAAGAAGTATGGGATTACGTAAAAAGACCAAATCTACGTCTGATTGGGGTGCCTGAAAGTGAGGGGGAAAATGGAACCAAGTTGGAAAACACTCTTCAGGATATCATCCAGGAGAACTTCCCCTATGTCTATATTTTATACCTCTATCTATTATATCTATTATTTCTATATTTTATACCTATATCTACTGCATCAATTATGTCTATATTTTATACCTATATCTATTTTATCTATTATGTCTACATTTTATACCAATATCATTTTTATCTATTTTGTCTATATTTTATATCGTTATCTATTGTACCTATTATGTCTATATTTCATACCTATATCTATTATATCTGTTATGTCTATATTTCATACCTATATTTATTATATCCACTCTATCTATATTTTATACCTATATCTATTATATCTATATTTGATACCTATATCCATTATATCTATTATATCTCTAGTTTATAGCTATATCTATTATATCTATTATGGCTATATTTTATAAGTATATCTATTATATCTATTATATCTATAATTTATATCTATAACTATTATAACTATATTTTATACCTATATCTATTATATCTATATTTTATACCTATATCTATTATATCTACTGTCTATATTTTATACCTGTATCTATTATATCTATTTTTTATACGTATATCTATTATATCTATCATATCTATAATTTATAACTGTATATATATCTATTATGTCTATATTTTATACCTATATCTATTATATCTATTATGTCTGTATTTTATACCTATATCTATTATATCTATTATGTCTATATTTTATACCTATATCTATTATATCTATTAGGTCTATATTTTATACCTATATCTATTATGAATATATTTTATACCTATATCTATTATATCTATTATGTCTATATTTTATCCCTCTATCTATGATATCTACTATGTCTATATTTTATACCTATATATATTATAACTATTATGTCTATATTTTATACCTATATATATTATAACTATTATGTCTATATTTTATACATGTATCTATTATATCTTTTATGTCTATATTTTATACCTATATATATTATATCTATTATGACTACATTTTATACCAATATCCATTATATCTATTACGTCTATATTTTATATCGTTATCTATTATATCTATTATGTCTATATTTTATACCTATATCTATTATAACGGTTATGTCTATATTTTACAGGTATATCTATTATGTCTATATATTACACCTATATCTACGATGTCTATATTTTATACCTACATCTATTATGTCTTTATTTTATACCTATATCTATTATATATATTATATCTATATTTTTTACCTATATCTATTATTTCTATATTTTATACCTATATCTACAATGTCTATATTTTATAAGTTTATCTATTATATCTATTATATTAATATTTTATACCTATATCTATTATGTCTGTATTTTAAACCTATATCGATTGTATCTATTATGCCTATATTTTATACCTACATATATTATGTCTATATTTTATAGCTATATCTATTATATCTATTATGTCTATATTTTATACCTATATTTATCATATGTATTATGTCTATATTTTATACCCATATATATTATATCTATTATGTCTATGTTTTATACCTATATCTATTATATCTCTTATGTCTATATTTTATACCTGTATCTATTATATCTATTATGTATATATTTTATACGTATATCTATCATGTCTATTATGTCTATATTTTATACCTATAACAATTATATCTATTATTGTATATTTTATACCTAAATCTATTATATATGTCTATATTGTGTACCTATGTCTATTTTGTCTATATTTGATAGCTATATTTATTATATCTATGATGTCTATATTTTATATGTATATTTATTATATCTCTGATGTGTCCATTTTATACCTATATCTATTATATCTATTATGTCTCTATTTCATAACTACATCTATTATATCTATTATGTCTATATTTTATACCTATATCTATTATATCTATTATGTCTGTATTTTATACCTATATCTATTATATCTATTATGTCTATATTTTATCCCTCTATCTATTATATCTATTATGTCTATATTTTATAACTCTATCAATTATATCAATTATGTCTATATTTTATACCTCTATTATATCTATTATGCCTATATTTTATACCTATATCTGTAATATCTATTACGTTTATATTTTGTATCTATATCTATTATGCCTATTTTGTCTATATTTTATACCTATATACATTAAATCTATTATGTCTATATTGTATACCTATATCTATTAAGTCTATATTTTGAACCTATATTTATTATATCTATTATGTCTATATTTTATACCTGTATCAATTATGTCTATATTTTATGCCTATGTCAATTATGTCTATATTTTATACCTATATCTATTATATCTATAATTTATACCTATATCTATTATATCTATTATATCTATTAAGTCTATATTTTATACCTATATCTATTATGTCTATATTTTTTACCTATATCTATGATATCTATTATGTCTATATTTTATACCTATATCTATTCTGTCCATATTTTATATATTTCTATTAAGTCTATATTTTATACTTATATATATTATATCTATTATGTCTATATTTTATACCGATATCTATTATAACTATTATGTCTATATTTTATACCTCTGTCGATTCTATCTACTTTGTCTATATTTTATACCTATATCTATTATGTCTATATTTTATACCTATATTTATTGTATCTATGATGTCTGTATTTTATATCTATATGTATTATATCTTTTATGTCTATATTTTATCCCTATATCTATTATATCTATTACGTCTTCATTTTATACCTATATCTATTATATCTATTATGTCTATATTTTATACCTATATCTATTCTGTCCATATTTTATACCAGTATCTATTAAATCTATTAAGTCTATATTTTATACCTATAATCATTATGTCTATTATGTCTATATTTTATACGTATATCTATTATAGCTATTTTGTGTATATTTTATACCTATATCTATTATATCTATTAGGTCTATATTTTATACCTATATCTATTATGAATATATTTTATACCTATATCTATTATATCTATTATGTCTATATTTTATCCCTCTATCTATTATATCTATTATGTCTATATTTTATACCTATATCTAGTACATCTATTATGTCTGTATTTTATACCTATATCTATTATATCTATTATGTCTGTATTTTATCCCTCTATCTATTATATCTATTATGTATATATTTTATAACTCTATCAATTATATCTATTATGTCTATATTTTATACCTCTATCTATTATATCTATTAAGTCTATATTTTATACCTATATTAATAATACCTATTATGTCAATATTTTATACCCATATCTATTATGTCTATATTTTATACCTATATCTATCATGTCTATATTTTATACCTATATCTATTATGTCTATATTTAATACCTATATCTATTATATCTATTATGTCTATATTTTATCCCTCTATCTATTATGTCTATATTTTATAACTCTCTCAATTATATCTATTGTCTATATTTTATACCTATATCTATTATATCTATATTTTATACCTAAATCTATTATGTCTATTAAGTCTATATTTTATACCTATATATATTGAGTCTATATTTTATACCTATATTTATTATATCTATTATGTCTATATTTTATACCTATATCTATTATGTCTATATTTTATACCTATACATATTGTATCTTTTATGTCTGCATTTTATACCTATATCTATTATATCGATTATGTCTGTATTTAATACCTATATCTATTATAACTATTATTTCCATATGTTATACCTATATCTATTATGTCTATTATGTCTATATTTTATACCTATATCTATTATATCTATATTTTATAACTATATCTATTATATCTATTATGTCTATATTTTTCACTATAACTTTTTTGTCTTTATTTTTTACCTATATCTATTATATCTATTATGTCTATATTTTGTACCTATATCTATTATGTCTATTATGACTATATTGTATACCTACATCTATTATATCTATTATGTCTATATTTTATACCTATATCTATTATATCTCTTATGTCTATATTTTTTACCTATATCTCTTAAATCTATTATGTTTATATTTTATACCCGTATCTATTATGTCTATATTTTCTATCTATATCTATTATATCTAATATGTCTATATTTTATACCTATATCTATTATAACTATATTTTATACCTATATTTCTTATATCTGTATTTAATACCTATATCTATTATATCTATTAGATTTATATTTTGTAATTATATCTATTATATCTATATTTTATACCTATATCTATTATATCTATTTTATCTATATTTTTTGACTTTATCAATTATATCTATATTTTATACGTATATTTATTATATCTATTATATCTATAGTTTATAACTATATCTATTATATCTATAGTTTATAACTATATCTATTATATCTATTATGTCTATATTTTATACCTCTATTATATCTATTATATCTATATTTTATACCTATATCTATTATATCTGTATTTTATACCTGTATCTATTATGTCTATTATGTCTATGTTTTATACCTATATCTATTATATCTATATTTTATACCTATATCTATTATATCTATTATGTCTATATTTTTTGTTATTATACTTTAAGTTTAGGGTACATGTGCATAACGTGCAGGTTTGTTACATATGTATACTTATGCCATGTTTTTTGTGCTGCACCCATCAACTCGTCAGCACCCATCAATTCATCATTTATATCATGTATAACTCCCCAATGTAATCCCTCCCTCCTCCCCCCTCCCCCCTCCCCATGGTGACATCAGTGTGTGAGGTTCCCCTTCCCGAGTCCAAGTGATCTCATTGTTCAGTTCCCACCTATGAGTGAGAACATGCGGTGTTTCGTTTTATGTTCTTCTGATACTTTGCTAAGAATGATGGTTTCCAGCTGCATCCATGTCCCTACAATGGACGCAAACTCATCCTTTTTTATGGCTGCATGCATTCAGGACATAGGCATGTCTATATTTTATACCTATATCTATTATATCTCTTATGTCTATATTTTATACCTATATCTCTTATATCTATTATGTTTATATTTTATACCCATATCTATTATGGCTATATTTTACACCTATAACTATTATATCTACTATGTCTATATTTTATACGTATATCTATTATAACTATATATTATAACTATATTTCTTATATCTATATTTAATAACTATATCTATTATATCTATTAGATTTATACTTTATAATTCTATCTATTATATCTATATTTTATACCTATATCTATTATATCTATTATATCTATATTTTATGACTATATCATCTATATCTATATTTTATACGTATATCTTTTATATCTATTACGTCTATATTTTATAACTATATCTATTATACCTATATTTTATACCTTTATCTATTATATTTATTATGTCTATATTTTATACCTATATCTATCAAATCTATTATGTCTCTATTTGATACCTATATCTATTATATCTATTATGTCTATATTTTATACCTGTATCGATTATATTTATTATGTCTATACTTTATACCTATATCTATTATATCTCTTACGTTTATATTTAATACCTATATCTATCATATCTATTATGATTATATTTTATACTCGTATCTATTATGTATATATTTTATACCAATATCTATTATATCTCTTATGTCTATATTTTATACCAATATCTATTATACTTCTTATGTCTATATTTTATAACTATATCTATTATATCTATTGTGTCTGTACTTTATACCTATATCTGTTATGTCTATATTTTATATCTTTATCTATTATATTATGTCTATATTTTATACCTATATCCATTATATCTATCATGTGTATATTTTATGCCTATATCTATTATATCCACTATATCTATATTTTATACCTATATCTATTATATCTATATTTGATACCTATATCCATTATATCTATTATATCTATATTTTATACATATATCTATCATATCTATTATGTCTATATTTTTTGCCTATGTCTATTATATCTATTATATCTATATTTTATAACTATATCTATTAAAACCATATTTTATACCTATATCCATTACATCTATATTTTTTACCTATATGTACTATATATGTTATATTTATATTGTATAATTGTATCTATTATATCTATATTTTGTATCTATATCTATTATATCTATTGTCTATATTTTATACCTGTATCTATTATATCTATTTTTTATACATATATATCCCTTATATCTATATTTTATGCCTATATCTATTTTATCTATATTTTGTACCTGTATCTATTATATCTATTATGTCTATATTTTATACCTACATCTATCATGTCTATTATGTATATATTTTATACCTATATATATCATATTTATTATGTCTACATTTTATAACTATATCTATTATATCTATTATGTCTATATTTTATACCTATGTCTACTGTGTCTATTATGTCTATATATTATACCTATATATTTTGTATTTATTATGTCTATATTTTATACCGATATCTATTATATCTACAATGTCTATACTTTATACCTATATCTATTATGTCTATATATTACCTATATTTATTATATCTATCATGTCTACATTTTATACCTATATCTATTATATCTATGATGTCTATATTTTATACGTATATCTATTATATCTATTATGTCTATATTTTATACCTTTATCTATTATATCTATTCTGTCTATATTTTATACCTATAACTATTATGTCTATTATATCTATATTTGATACCTTTATCTATTATAACTATATTTTATACAGATATCTATTATATCTATATTTTATACCTATATTTATTTTGTCTTTTATATCTATATTTTATACCTATATCTATTATATCTCTAAATCACAAAGATTCTTACACGTACATCTATTATATCTATTATGTCTATATTTTATACCTATATCGATTATATCTATTATGCCTATATTTTATACCTATATCTATTATGTCTATTATGTCTATATTTTACACCTATATATATTATATCTATTATGTCTGTATTTTATACCTATATCTATTATGTCTAGATTTTATACCCATACTTATTATATCCATTATGTCTATATTGTATACCTATACCTATTATGTCTATATTGAATACCTATATCTATTATGTCTATATTTTATACTTATATCTTTTATATCTATTATGTCTATATTTTATACCTATATGTATTATGTATATATTTTATACCTATACCTATTATATCTATTATGTCTGTATTTTATACCTATATCTATTATAACTCTTATGTCTATATGTTATACCTATATCTATTATATCTATTATATCTACATTTCATACCTATATCCATTGTATCTATTATGTCTATGTTTTATACCTATATCTATTATGTCTATATTTTATATCTATATCAATTATATCTATTGTGTCTATATTTAATAAATTTATCTATTATAAATATTATGTCTATATTTTATACCTATAACTATTATATCTAATATGTCTATATTTTATACCTATATCTATTATGTCTATATTTTATACCTATATCTATTATATCTATATCTGTATTTTATATCTGTATCTATTATATCTATTATATCTATATTTTATACCTACATATATTATAACTATATTTTATACCTATATCTGTTATATCTATTATGTCTGTATTTTAAACCTATATCTATTATATCTATTATGTCTATATTTATACCTATATCTATTATATCTATTATGTCTATATTTTATACCTATATCGATTATATCTATTATATCTATATTTTATACCTACATCTAGTTTATCGATTATATCTATATTATTTACGTGTATCTATTATATCTATTATGTCTATATTTAGTACCTATATCTATTATGTCTATTATGTCTGTATTGTATACCTATATCTATTATATTTATTATGTCTGTATTTTATAACTATATCTGTTATGTCTATTATGTCTATATTTTATACCTTTATTATATCTATATTTTATACCTATATCTATTATGACTATATTTTATACCTACATCTATTATATCTATTATGTCTATATTTTATACCTATATCTATTATATCTATTATGTCTGTATTTTATAACTATATCAATTATGTCTATATTTTATACCTCTCTCTATTATATCTATTATGTTTATATTTCATACCTATATCTATTATATCTATTATGTCTATATTTTATACCTATGTCTATTACATCTATTATGTCTATAATTTATACCTATATCTATCGTATCTATTATGTCTGTATTTCATTCCTATATCTATTATATCTATTATGTCTATATTTTATACTTAAATCTATTATATCTACTATGTCTCTATTGTATACCTATATCTATTATATCTATTATGTCTATATTTGATACCTATATCTATTATACCGATTATGTCTATATTTTATACCTATATGTATTATGACTATATTTTTTACCGATATCAATTATATCTATATTTTATAACTTTATCTATTATATCTATTACGTTTATATTTTATAATTATATCTATTATATCTATATTTTATACCTATATGTATTATAACTCTTATATGTATATTTTATAGCTATATCTATAATATCTCTATTTTTTTACTATATCTATATCAATTATATCTGAATTTTATACCTATATCTATTATATCTATTATATCTATATTTTATACCTATATCTGTTATAACTATGTTTTATACCGATATCTACTATATCTATATTTTATACCTTTATCTATTATGTCTATTATATTTATATTTTATAATTATATCTATTATATATATATTTTACACCAATATCTATTATATCTATATTTTTTACGTATATTTATTATATTTATTATATCGATATTTTATACCTATATCTATTATATCTATATTTTATACCCCTATCTATTATCTTTTATGTCTATACTTTATACCGATATCTATTTTACCTATTATGTCTATATTTTATAGCTATGTCTATTACATCTCTTTTGTCTATATTTTATACGTATATCTATAATATCTATTATGTCTGTATTTCATACCTATAACTATTATCTATTATGTCTATATTTTATACCTATATCTATTATGTCTATACTTTATACCTATATCTATTATATACATTATGGCTATATTTTATACCTATATCTATTATATCTATTATGTCTATATTTTATACCTATATCTATTATGTCTATATTTTATAGCTATATCTATTATATCTCTTATGGCTATATTTTATAACTATATCTATTATATCTATGATGTCTATATTTTATACCTATATCTATTGTATCTATGATGTCTATATTTTATACCTATATCTATTATATCTATTATAGCTATATTTTATACCTATATCTATTATATCTATGATGTCTATATTTTAAAACTATAACTATTTTGTCTATATTTTTTATCTATATCTATTATATCTGTTATATCTATATTTTATACCTACATCTATTATACCTCTTATATCTATATTTTATACCAATATCTATATGTATTATGTCTATATTTTATATCTTTATCTATAATATATATTATTTCTATGTTTTATACTTATATCTATTATGTCTATTATGTCTTTATTTTATACCTATATCTATTATTTCCACTATATCTATATTTGATTCCTGTATCTATTATACGTATATTTGTTACCCATATCCATTATATCTAGTATATCTATATTTTTAGCCATATATATTATATCTATTATGTCTATCTATTATATATATGATATCTATATTTTATACCTATATCTACTATATCTATATTTTATACCTCTATCTATTATATCTTTTATATCTATGTTTTATATCTATATTTATTATATCTATTTTGTGTATATTTTACGTATATCTATTATATCTATTCTGTGTATATTTTATACCTATATCTATTATATCTATTATGTCTAAATATTATACCTATATCTATTATGTGTATATTTTATTCTTATATCTATTATAAATATTATGTCTATATTTCATAACTATATATTATGTCTATATTTTACACCTATAACTATTATATCTATTACGTCTATATTTTATATCTATATCCATTATATATGTCTATATTTTATATCTATAACAATTATGTCTATATGTCACACCTATATCTATTATGTCTAGTATGTCTATATTTTATACCTGTATCAATTATATCTATTATGTCTATATTTTAAACCTATATCTAGTATATCTATTATGTCTACATTTTATACCTATATCTTTTATATCTATGATGTCTATATTTTATACGTATATGTATTATATCTATTATGTCTATATTTTTTACCTATATCTCTTACATCTCTTATGTCTATATTTCATTCCTATATTTGTTATATCTATTATGTCTATATTTTTTACCTTTATCTATTATATCTATTATGTCTATATTTTATACCTATATCTATTATACCTGTTATGTCTATATTTTATACGTATATGTATCATATCTATTTTGTCTGTATTTTATACCTGTATCTATTATATCTACATTTTCTACCTATATCTATTATATCTATATTTTATACCTATATCTATTTTTTCTATTATATCTGTATTTTATACCTATATATATTATATATATTATATCTATATTTTGTACCTATATCTATTATATCTATATTTCACACCTATATCTATTATATCTATTATGATTATATTTTATGCCTATATCTATTGTGTCTATATTTTATCCCTATATCTATTATACCTGTTATGTCTATATTTTATACCTATATCTATCATATCTATTTTGTCTGTATTTTATACCTGTATCTATTATATCTACATTTTCTACCTATATCTATTATATCTATATTTTATACCTATATCTATTTTTTCTATTATATCTATATTTTATTCCTATATATATTATATATATTATATCTATATTTTATACCTATATCTATTATATCTATATTTCACACCTATATCTATTATATCTATTATGTTTATATTTTATGCCTATATCTATTATGTCTATATTTTATACCTATATCTATTATATCAACTATGTGTATATTTTAAAGGTATATGTATTATATCTATTCTGTCTTTATTTAATACCTATATCTATTATACCTATTATGTCTACATTTTATACCTGTATCGATTTTATGTATTATGTGCATAGATTATACCTATATCTATTATATCTCTTATGGCTATATTTTATACCTATAACTATTATATCTATTATGTTTATATTTTATACCCATATCTTTTATGTCTATATTTTATACCTATATGTATTATATCTATTATGTCTATATTTTATACCTATATCTATTATACCTCTTATGTCTATATTTTATACCTATATCTATTATATCTCTTATGTCTACATTTTATACCTATATCCAATATATCTATTGTGTCTGTACTTTATACCGATATCTATTATGTCTATATTTTATATCTTTATCTGTTATATTTCTTATGTCTATATTTTATACCTGTATCTATTATATCTATTATGTCTATACTTTATGCCTATATCTAGTATATCCACTATATCTGTATTTTATACCTATATCTATTATATCTGTATTTGATACCTATATCCATTATATCTGTTATATCTATATTTTATACATATGTTTATCATACCTATTATGTCTATATTTTATGCCTATATCTATTATATCTATATTTTATACCTTTATGTTTTATAACCATATTTTATACCTATATCCATTATATCTATATTTTTTACCTATATCTATTATACCTATTATATTTATATTTTATAATTATATCTATTATATCTATATTTTATATCTATATCTATTATATCTATTGTCTATATTTTATACCTGTATCTATTATATCTACTTTTTATACATATATATCTATTATATCTATTATATCTATATTTTATACCTATATCTATTATATCTATATTTTGTGCCTGTACCTATTATATCTATTATGTCTGTATTTTATACCTATATCTGTTATAACTATTATGTCTATTTTTTTTTTTTTTGAGGCGGAGTCTCTCTGTGTCTCCCGGACTGGAGTGCAGTGGCCAGATCTCAGCTCACTGTCAGCTCCACCTCCGGGGTTGACGCCATTCTCCTGACTCAGCCTCCCGAGTAGCTGGGGCTACAGGCGTCGGCCACCTCGCCCAGCTAGTTTTTGTATTTTTAGTAGAGACGGGATTTAACCGTGTTAGCCAAGATGGTCTCGATCTCTTGACATCGTGATTCGCCCGTCTCGGCATCCCACAGTGCTGGGATTACAGGCTTGAGCCAAATGTCTATATTTTATACCTATATCTATTATATCAATTATGTCTATATTTTATACCTATATCTATCATATCTAATATGTCTATATTTTATACCTATATCTTTTGTATGTATTATGACTATATTTTATACCGATATCTATTATATCAATTATGTCTATACTTTATACCTATATCAATTATGTCTATATTTTATATCTGTGTCGATAATATTTATTATGTCTATATTTTATACCTATATCTATTATATCTCCTATGTCTATATTTTTTACCTATATCTATTATATCTACTATGTTTATATTTTATAAATATATCTCTTATGTCTATATTTTATACCTATATCGATTATATCTATTATGTCTGTATTTTATACCTATATCTGTTATATCTATTATGTCTATATTTTATACCTATATCTATTATATCTATTATGTGTATTTTTTATACCTTTATTATATCTATAATGTCTATATTTTATAACTCTATCTCTAATGTCTATTATGTCTATATTTTATACCTATATCTATCTTACCTATTATGTGTATATTTCATATCTATATCTGTCTATATTTTATACCTAAATCTATTTTATCTACTATGTCTATATTTTATACCTATATCTATTATGTCTATTTTATCTATATTTTATACCTATAACGATTATATCTATTTTAATTAAATTTTATACCTATATCTATTTTATCGATATTTTACACCTATATCTATTATATCTGTAATATTTATATTTTATAACTATATCTTACCTATATTATATACCTATATCTATTATATGTATATTTTATACCTATATCTAGTATATCTATATTTTATACGTGTACATATTATATTTATTATATCTATATTTTATACCTATATCTATTATGTCTATATTTTATACCTCTATCTATTATGTCTATTTTGTCTATATTTTACAAGTATATCTATTATATCTATAATGTCTGTAATTTATACCTATATGTATAACGTCTATATTTTATACCTATATTTATTATAACTATTCTGTCTATATTTATTCCTATATCTATTATGTCTATATTTCATACCTATATCTATTATATCTATTATGTCTATATATTATACCTCTATCTATTATATCTATATTTTATACCTATATATATTATGTGTATATTTTATACCTCTATCTAAAATATCTATTATGTCTATATTTTATACCTCTATCTATTATATCTATTACGTCTATAATTTATTCCTCTCTTATATCTATTATGTCTATATTTTATACCTCTATCTATTATATGTATTACGTCTATATTTTAAACCTGTATCTACTATATCTATTATGTCTATATTTTATACTTAAATCTATTATAACTATTATGTCTATATTTTATACCTATATATATTATGTCCAGATTTTATAACTATATCTATTATTTCTCTATTTTATACCTATATCTATTATATTTATTATGTCTGTATTTTATACCTATATCTATTATACCTATAGTTAATACCTATATCTATTATATCTATTATGTCTATATTTTATACCTATATCTATTAAGTCTATATTTTATACCTATATTTATTATATCTATTATGTCTATATTTTATACCTGTATCTCTTATGTCGATATTTTATACCTATATCTATTATGTCTATATTTCATACCTTTATCTATTATATCTATGACGTCTGTATTTTACTCCTATATCTATTATGTCTATATTTTGTACCTATATCTATTACATCTATTATGTCTATATTTTATACCTATATCTAGTATATCTATTATGTCTATATTTTATACCGATATCTCTTATATCTATTATGTCTGTATTTCATACCAATATATATTATATCTCTTATGTCTATATCTATTGTATCTATCATGTCTATATTTTTTACCTATATCTATTATATCTATGTCTATATTTTATACCTCTATCTATTATATCTATTATGTCTATATTTTATACCTATATCTATTATATCTATTATGTCTATATTTTATGCCTACATCTATTATATCCACTATATCTATATTTCTTACCTATATCTATTATATCTATTATGTCTATATTTTGTACCTATATTTATTATGTCTATTATATCTATATTGTATAACTATATGTATTATATCTATTATGTCAATATTTTATAAGTATATGTATTATATCTATTATGTCTGTATTTTATACCTCTAACTATGATATCTATTATATCTATTTTTTATACTTATATCTTTTATAACTATATTTTATAACTATAGTTCTTATATCTATATTTAATACCTGTATCTATTAGATTTATATTTTGTAATTTTATCTATTGTATCTATGTTTTATTCCTATATCTATTATATATATTATATCTACATTTTATGACTATATCAAATATATCTATATTTATACGTATATCTATTATATCTATTATATCTATATTTTATACCTATATCAAGTATATCTATATTTTATACCTTTATCTATTTTATCTATTATATCTATATTTTATACCTTCATCTATTACGTCTATATTTTATACCTAAATCTAATATATTTATTATGTCTACATTTTATACCCATATTTATTATGGCTGTATTTTATACCTATATCAATTATGTCTATATTTAATACCTATATCTATGATATTTATCATGTCTATATTTTATGCCTATATCTATTATGTCTATATTTTATACCTATATCTAGTATATCTATTATGTCTATGTTTTATACGTATATCTATTATATCTATTACAGCTATATTTTATAACTATATCCATTATATCTATTATATCTATATTTTGTACCTATATCTGTTATGTCTATTATGTCTATATTTTATACCTATATCTATAATGTCTATATTTTTTACCTATATCTATTATATGTATTATGTCTATATATTATACCTATATCTATTATGTCTATTTTGTCTATATTGTATACCTATATCTATTATATCTATTATGTCTATATTTTATAACTATATCTATTATATCTATTTTGTCTATATTTGATACCTCTATCTATTATTTCTATTATATCTATATTTTATACCTATATCTAAGTATATTTTATAACTGTATTTCTTATATGTATATTTAATACCTATATCTATTATATCTATTAGATATATATTTTATAATTATATCTATTATATCTATGTTTTATACCTATATCTATTATAACTATTATATCTATATTTTATGACTATATCAATTATATCTATATTTTATACTTATATCTATTATATCTATTATATCTGTATTTTATGCCTATATCTATTATATCTCCATTTTATACCTTTATCTATTATATATATTATGTCTGTATTTTGTACCTATGTCTATTATATCTATGAGGTCTATATTTTACACCTATGTCTATTATACTTTTACCTCTATATTTTATACCTATATCTATCAAATCTATTATGTCTCTATTTTATACCCATATTTGTTATATCTGTGATGTCTATATTTTATACCTATATGTATTATATCTATTATGTCTATATTTTATACCTACATCTATTATATGTATTATGTCTGTATTTTATACCTGTATCTATTATGTCTATATTTTATACCTGTATCGATTATATGTATTATGTCTATATTTTATACCTGTATCGACTATATGTATTATGTCTATATTTTATACCTATATCTATTGTATCTATTATGTCTATATTTTATAGCTATGTCTATTATATCTATTATATCTATATTTTATAGCTATATCTATCAAATATATTATGTCTATATTTTATACCTATATTTGTTATATCTATTATGTCTATATTTTATACCTATATCTATCAAATCTATTATGTCTCTAATTTATACCTATATCGATTGTATGTATTATGTCTATATTTTATACCTATATCTATTATATTTATAATGTCTATACTTTATACGTATATCTATTATGTCTATATTTTATACCAGTATCAATTATGTGTATTATGTCTGTATTTCATACCTATATCTATTATATCTCTTATGTCTATATTTTATACCTATATCTATTATATCTATTATGCTTATATTTTATACCCATATCTATTATATCTATGTCTTTATTTTATACCTATAACTATTTTGTCTATATTTTATACCGATATCTATCATGTCTATATTTTATACCTATATCTGTTTTATCTATTATGTCTATTTTTTATACCTTTATCTATTATATATATTATGTCTATATTTTATACCTATATCTATTAAATCTATTATGTCTATATTTTATATCTATATCTATCATGTCTATATTTTATACCTATATCTATTATGTCTATATTTTATACCTATATCTATTATATCTATTATGTCTATGTTTTATACCTATATCAATTATATCTATTACGGCTATATTTTATAACTATATCTATTATATCTATTATATCTATATATTATACCTATATCTATTATGTCTATTTTGTCTGTATTGTATACCTCTATCTATTATATCTATTATGTCTATATTTTATAACTATATCTATTATATCTATTTTGTCTATATTTTATACCTCTATCTATTATTTCTATTATATCTATATTTTATACCTATATCTAAGTATATTTATAACTGTATTTCTTATATGTATATTTAATACCTATATCTATTGTATCTATTAGATATATATTTTAAAATTATATCTATTATATCTATGTTTTATACCTATATCTATTATATCTATTATATTTATATTTTATGACTATATCAATTATATCTATATTTTATACGTATATCTATTATATCTATTATATCTGTATTTTATGCCTATATCTATTATATCTCTATTTTATTCCTTTATCTATTATATCTATTATGTCTGTATTTTGTACCTATGTCTATTATATCTATGATGTCTATATTTTACACCTATGTCTGTTATACTTTTACCTCTATATTTATACCTATATCTGTCAAATCTATTATGTCTCTATTTTATACCCATATTTGTTATATCTATGATGACTATATTTTATACCTATATGTATTATATATATTATGTCTATATTTTATACCTTCATCTATTATATGTATTATGTCTGTATTTTATACCTGTATCTATTATGTCTATATTTTATACCTGTATCGATTATATGTATTATGTCTATATTTTATACCAATATCTATTGAATCTATTATGTCTATATTTTATAGCTATGCCTATTATATCTATTATATCTATATTTTATAGCTATATCTATCAAATCTATTGTGTCTATATTTTATACCTATATTTGTTATATCTATTATGTCTATATTTTATACCTATATCTATCAAATCTATTATGTCTCTAATTTATACCTATATCGATTGTATGTATTATGTCTATATTTTATACCTATATCTATTATATTTATAATGTCTATACTTTATACCTATATCTATTTTGTCTATATTTTATACCAGTATCGATTATGTGTATTATGTCTGTATTTCATACCTATATCTATTATATCTCTTATGTCTATATTTTATACCTATATCTATTATATCTATTATGTTTATATTTTATACCCATATCTATTATATCTATGTCTTTATGTTATAACCTATATCTATTTTGTCTATATTTTAATACCGATATCTATCATGTCTATATTTTATTCCTATATCTGTTTTTATCTATTATGTCTATATTTTATACCTTTATCTATTATATCTATTATGTCCATATTTTATAACTCAATCTATTATATCTTTTATGTTGATATTTTATACCTATATTTATTATGTCTATTATGTATACATTTTATACCTATATCTATTAAATCTGTTATGTCTACATTTTATAACTCTATCTATAATATCTATTATATCTATAATTTTTACCACTATCAATTATATGCATTATGTCTATATTTTATACCTCTATCCATTATATCTATGATGTCTATACTTTATACCTCTATCTATTATATCAATTTAGTCTATATTTTATATCTCTATCTATTATATCTATGATGTCTGTATTTTATACCTATAACTATTATAATCTATTCTGTCTCTATTGCATTCATTATGTCTATATTTTATACCTATATCTATTATATCCATTATATCTATATTTTATACCTATTTCTATTATATCTATATTTATACCTCTATCTATTTTATCTATTATATCTGTATTTTATACTTATATCTATTATATCTATTATATCTATGTTTGATATCTATAACGATTATGTCTATATTTTATACCTATATCTAACGTATCTATTATGTCTATATTTATACCTATATCTATTATGTCTATATTTATACCATATCTATTATAACTATTATGTCTACATTTTTATACTTATATCTATTATGTCTCTATTTTATACCTATATGTATTATGTCTTTATTTTATACCTATATCTTTATATCTTTTATGTCTATATTTACAACTATCTATTATATCTATTATGTCTATATTTTATACCTATAATCTATAATGTCTATATTTTATACCTGTATCTTTTATATCTATTATGTCATATTTTATAATAATATCTATTATATCTATATTTTTTACCTATATCTATTATATCTATTATTTCTAAATATTGTAACTATATCTATTATGTCTATATTTTATACCTATATCTATTATAACCATTAAGTCTATATTTTATAAATATATCTGTTAGGGCTATTATGTCCTATATGTTACCTATAATCTATTATATACATGTTTTTATACCTATATCTATTATAACCATATTTTATACCTCCATACTTTATATCCATGTTTTTTACGTATATCAATTATATCTATTATATTTATATTTTCTAATTTATATCTATTATATCTATATTTATACCTATATCTATTATACATCTATTGTCTATATTTTATACCTCTATATATTATATCTATTTTTTATACGTATATCTATCATGTCTATATTTTATACTTATATCTATTATA